>NC_056739.1:528751319-529048819 GCF_019279795.1 Protopterus annectens | reverse complement strand
AGAAGATTGACAAGTCAGAAGACCGACGGATGAAAACACCAACGCGGAGAACACCGAGATGGGGAAAGGATGTGTAAGTATGCGGTAGTGATGGACGTTAGGGTGCGAGTAAGGTAAGTGTGTGATGTTGACGGTCTGTAGGGATAGGGGTGGGTTAAGTGAGTTAGGGTTAGGGCACGTGTTAGGTAAGGATGCAGTAGTGATATTTTTTGGGTTAGGGGTGGATTAAGTGAGTTAGGGTTAGGGCGCGGGTTAGGTGAGTGTGCGATAGTGACGGACCTTAGGGTTAGGGTTTCGGTTAGGGTTGTAGATAGTTGTGTATGTAAGGTTTAGTGTTTGTTTGTTAGGATTTTGGTGTGCTTGTGTTGTGTGTGTGTTTTTTGGACAGGGGATTTGTTTTGTTTGTTGGTTGTTGTTATGATGTGTTGAGTGTATGAGGTGTCGTGTTTGTGAACTGTCGATTATGTGGTGTTGGTGATGTCGTTGTCGGTGTTATGCACTGTCGATGTTGTCAGGTAGATCCATATATATATATATATATATATATATATATAGATACACACGCACACACACACATATTAATACATTTCCTCTACTGTTGAATGACTGTGCTGGATGATATGTTTGAGAAAACATCTGAGTTATTTATATCTGACATGGATTAGTGGTAAATCACTTTGGCTATTGTTTGCAGGTCCTGGATTCGAGACTTGCAAAGGGTGTTTATTTTGTTGCTGAGCAAAACAAGGGCTGTTGGATACAGAGTGATTAAGGCAGTTTTAAGCAGCTGTAAGCATGTTTGTGTGGGTTTGCGCGATGGTAAGCAATGCTAATATCTGGTTAAATATACTTACAGAGAGTTAGCTTCAAAATTGCTTATTCTGTGTGCGCATTGCTTACCCCTGCGCAAACAGGATTAAACATGCTTACTGCTGCTTAAAAGTGCTTACTCCTGCTTACCCCCACACTCATTTCTTTAAAAGGAAAGAAAAAAGGGGTGATAGGAAAATGGTGAAAAAGGGGTATAAAGAGTGAAAGACAGTAGGGAAAAATACCTAGGGATGTGCAGGACGGGTGTAGGGAAAGTCCAAAGCTGCCATTTCTTTTACAACAACAGCTGTGTATATACACTGATTTGGAGGTAGATTTGGACACTCAAACCCCTGAGAGAGGGTTGAGGACAGCAATAATATGTTATGAAGCCAATTAGACCAGATTACATGTGTCCAGTGGACACATGTGCGAAAGGGACAGTTATGTATGGGGAGAGATTTTGGTTTTCTTGGGAACAGATTGCCTTTTTTTTAAGGTGAGAGTGGGATGCTGGGGAAGGATAGTAGATGTATTTGGGGAGGTAGGTTGGGTAGGATGACAGACATGACAGCATACAGGGGCAGTATATGACACATGTGGGGGTAAACACCTTGGATGGGGAGGGTTGTTTGGAAGTCGGAAGTCCATGAACCCCCAAATGGAAACAGTGGGACTGAGATCTCCACCCATGGGCAGTCACCACTGCACCTTCACAGCCCCAAAGGTGGCTGTGCTGGGGGCTGGGTAGGAGGGGTAGGCTGACCCTCTCAATGTGCCACACGCCCCTCAAGCTGACGTAGCTGATCACCGAACTGCCTGCTGAGCTCGCTACACACCAGACCCTGGACCTGATGACAGGTGACAGTTTCCTGTCCACGCCCACTCCCAGGGGGGGGCAAGTCCCATCCCTTGAGGTGGTTCCACCCGAAGGTGGTGCAGGACCAACAGACAAGGAGGTCCTGGGTGTGCCCCAGACGTGCTGGTGCCTGGTGCCATGGCCAGATGAGGTGGGAGAGGTGAGTCCACTGGGACCGGCCTTCCCAAACATGCTATGTTTTTTCAGTTTTAAAACATATGTGGGTTAGTAATAGTCAACACATTCCAGGATTAGGTATAACAGCATGCATAGATATTCCCATTAACCCGAAACACCAGATATGAAACAGTTACATAGCAAACAGAACACATGCATATAGGGAACCACACTGGCCATTACAACAGCATGCAGTTTACATTGATGGCAGTATGCCATCAGTGTGGGAGTATTTCAACATGGCACATGCATAGAAACAAATTTCAGTATTTATCAAACAATAGGACATATGCCGCAACAGTATATTTAATTGTACACATACCCATTGAACTGTGTATTTAGATTATTGTTGCAGATATGGTGGGGGGGAGATAAGTCAATTAACATGTATATCCCTGTAGTTCTCAATACTTTCTTAGGCACTGCTGTATTCTGTACCTTACAGGTATTATTACACTACCCTACAAACTTAGTTTTAACAGTGGTATGTTTGTAGACAACAATATATGTAAACTGTGTTTTGCCTGCAGTATACACCTCTTACCTTTTATACCTGTGGAGGAATTGTTTGTTAACACTACCTGACTATTTCTACGCATATTCCCAGATTCCAGGTTGATGTTATGCACATACCTCTCAATCTCTTATTGTACACACTCTGGTCAAGGCTTGACAACATGCAGGTGAAACTGGGACATATTTTGACAATTGCCCTCATAAACCTTTGGTGAGTTGCTACAATGACAGGTTTGTTTTCATATACATTTTCTGAATATTTACAGGTCTGACAGTCAGTAATATGTCATTAAATGCTGCCAAAATGTCAGAGATCATCACTCTGATTTATCAGGAGGATAGGGTAACAGGCAATGGATATGGGCCAATTAACTGGACATTCTGAACAAATCTGTACAGTTGAAGGATATGATTCTGCATACAGCTAACTACCACTACCAGGATTCAAACCATGGCTGTGTCTGCTAAAAATAAAACAGTGTACATCACTGTTGAGTGTGCTATTTAGATATTGCTGTGTATCTCTTCACTGATTTCTGTCTATAAGTCTCCCATGGTTTTACAATCTGACCCTGTAATTACAGCACTCTTAGACAGGGATTCCTACACAGTTTTATTATGTAGTGCAGTGTGGGTGACAGTGATGAGTAATACATTATTATTCAGAGAAACTGCAACACTAACAATGCCATACAATACCAGACTAAACAGTACCATTCCAGGATTTCAATCTTTTATTTCCAGGCACAGTTTTCTTATCTGACAGACCTGTGGAGGGAATGATTGTTAACACTGCCTGAATGTTGCCACACATATTACCAGATTCCACATTATTATTATTATGCACATACGTCTCACTCTATTACTGCATACACTCTGGTCATAGCTTCACAACATGGGGGTGGAGATGGGACATACTTTGCATATTACTCTCATAATATCTTGGTGAGTTGCTACAGTGACAGATTTGTTCTTATAGAAATATTTTTGACAGTTATGATGTCTGACAATCAGTTGTATGTCATTATTTGCTGCCTAAACTTCTGGGATCATCCCATTGATTTGCCAGGTGGACAGGGTGACAGGCAGGAAATGTAAGCCAATTATCTGAACTTTCTGACAAAATCTGAACAGTTGAGGGGAATGATTCTACATACAGCTTACTGCTACTCCCAGGATTCGAACCATGGCTGTGTATGCTAAAAATACAACAGTTTATGTCTCAGTTGAGTGTGCTGTTTGGATTTTGTTGTGTATCTTTTCACTGTTTTCTAAGTCTCCCTCAGTTGTACAATTTGACCTTGTGATTACAACAGTCATATACAGACATTCCTACACATTTTATTTATGTAGCACAGTGTGGGTAACAGTGCTTAATACAACAGTACTCTTAAGTGAATGCAACACTACATTACCGTATGATACTGGAGTAAACACAAGCAGTCCAGGAGTTAGACCTTTATTGCCAGGCTGTTACCCTTTTATTTACATGCAATCTATTTGAGACTCTTCCTGCCATATTGTCTGGTTTATTCAGTGCATCTCATATACAATACAGGTTTTATACTGGTAATTAACTTTCAACTACTTTTAGATTTATTTCTTATGACAATACATGCAAGATTATTACTAACCTGCCTCGGGACACAGCCTCTGCAGCCTACAGGCATGGGCTTCCTGATTCACAGCCCACTCTGCTGCCCCTGTCAAAAACATAAGAGGAATATTTAGCCATACCTATCCATAATATACATGAGCTAGGCAATTATTAAACAGGTAGTAGAATGAGTACTCACACACTGCTGGGACATCATCCTGCCTAGATTCCTGGATCCACTGATCCAAGAGCTCCCCCTTCCTCTGTTTCAGATCAGCATAGTGATGCCTGACCTGCTCACCAGTTCAAGGGATGCCAGTGGCACTGGTTAGGTCACGGGTGAGACAATTCCAGGCTTCCCCTTTATATTGGGAACCCTAGTACTGGCTCTGCAGCAGTCTCTCTTCATGGTCTTTTACCAGAAGACCTTGGACTCCTGGATGCCCCAGTGCTGCACTCGGGATCGAGTTCCTTCCCTAACACCAGCCATTGTGCCTACAGGAGGAAGCTGCAACCAGTTATGAGATGTATTCCCACCTGTGGGTTTAAATAGGGCAGATTTTCCATACTTTGCCATGATTGGACGGTTTTGAAAATGCTAAGCTATGGGCAAACCTGCTTACCTAAGGTTGGCATTGCTTAAAGTGGCATACCAATCGACAAATCAATTTAGCTGAGCTATGCATTGCTTACACCTGATAAGCAGAGGTGTGCAATGCTTAGCATTGCTTATTTTTGAATTTGCACACTATTTGCTGTTTGGCATTGATTTATCATTCATTACATGTTATATATTTGTTTAGTATCCTTGATTCATGTGTATGTACACTGTATGGGGTACTTGTGTTTATCTGGGGATTTCACCACTTTATTACAATGACACCTTGCCTCTGGACTTAATGCAGTACTCCAGTTCACATATATGTTATTTAGTAGGTTATACAACATAAAACTGTTCATAGATTCCTTTCGCATGTAAATTGTGATTTTGCTATAGTAAGGATCTGTTTGGATATACCTCAATTTTATATAAACCTGCAATGGCTTACTGGTTAACTGCTGTGACTGTAGTGTACAGGGTCCTGGTTTCAAGACCTGCAAGGACTGTTTATTTTGTTGCTGTGCAGAACAGGGGCTGTTGGATACAGAGTGATTAAGGCAGTTTTAAGCAGTTGTAAGCGGGTTTGTGTGGGTTTGTGCAACAGTAAGCAATGCTAACTTCTGGTTACAGTTTCTTATACTCATTTAGCTTCTAAATTGCTTAACCTGTGCAGGTGTTGCTTACCCCAGCACAAACAGGCTTAAACCTGCTTACTACTGCTTAAAAGTGCTTACTCCCTCTTACCCCTGCACTAATTTAGAAAGAAATGAAACATGGGTCTTGGGAAAGTGGTAGATTTGGATACTTTAAACATTTTTTACACTATTTCCTGTATGGCATGGATTTATAATTCATTACACATTATAACTTTGTTTAGTATCCCTGATTTATGTGTACATATACTGTATGGGGCACTTGTGTTTATCTGTGGATTTTACCACATTATTACAATGACACCTCACATCTGCACTTAATGCAGTACTCCAGTTTACAAATATATGTTATTTAGAAGGTTACACAGCAAAAAAATGTTCATAAACTACTTTCACATGGAAAATCGAATTTACTACAGTGAGGATCGAAGCGGGAATGACGGCTCGCAAAGTGAACATGCTGACCACTACACTATTGCAGTACTGCTTCAACTGAATGTATCTTGCTATTTACCTTCTTGTGCTATTTAAGCTAGAGTATGCATAACTAAGCACTGGGCAAAACGATGCAGCTACGGTTAAATTTAATCTGTTTGATAAAAAAAAATTGTGTTATTTTCTCCAGGAAGAGACAGGTTTCACTTATTGCTGTGGATTTCTGCATGCATCTGCACATTTGACAGACATCCTAGCATGTTTCAGTTGCTATCAGCATAGGGTTTTCCTGGGAAGTGGGACTTTGACCTTTACAATGGCTGTGGGTGTGTTTTCTCCTGCAACATGTCATGTTTGTACACTAACAGTTCCACTTTGGGCATTTGAAGAGGTGGCAACCCCCCATACCTCTCAAGCTCTTCATGTAATCTATCTGGACAAAGCTTGACAAAATGAGGTACAACTAGGGACATATTTTAAATATTGCTTTTATAAACTTAAGAAAGTTACTAGAGTAACAGGATTTGTTTTAATATAATTTTTCTGAAGGATTTGAAGTCTGAAACTCAAATGTATGCCATTATTTACCGTCTTCAATCATGAGATCACCCCAGTGATTTTCCAGGAAAAATGAGGGACAGGCCAAAGGTATGAGCAGAAAATCTGGGCATTATGCAAAGATCTGTACATTTAAGAGGTATGCAACCCCCTGTGTGTGTTCTTGCTCATTGTAATTGCCGAAAATCAATTCTTAAGTGCAGGGGTGTGTATATTGTGAGAGTTCTGCTCTCAGAAACACACCCTCCACTCATCCATGATCTGTGTCCATTTAATAGCAGAGGCAACGCGCCTTCATAACTATGCTTGGCATGCTGTTGTGCTGCTCTTAAATGGTCATTTCTGTGCAGGAATAAGCTAATCCTGCACAGAACCTTACTGAATCCCGGGGTCTCTCTATGTGAGCTCAGTGCTAGCATATCAGATCTGTCTTTTCAGAACTGCTTTCTTAAATTCTTGAAAATGTATATTCATTCCCTCAAGAATGCTGTCCATCCATCTTACCCTTTGCCATCCCTTCTTTTTTTGTCTTTCACCTTCCCAGGAATCAATGTTTTATTTAGTGTATCTGCTCTATGTATTTGACTAAAGTATTTCAGTTTCATTTTTAATATCAGAGCGTCTAATGAGAAGTCTGGGTTTATTCCTTTAAGTACTGACTGCTTCAATCTTGCACTCCAAAGAATTCTCAAAATATTTCTGCAGTAGTACATTTCAAAAGCACTAGTTTTCCAGTACAGAGTCTTGCATATAATTCAGCTGCCAGAGCTATGATATATCTAGGAAAACAATAGCTCTGACAATATGGACATTTCCTGATAATGAGGCATCTTGATCTTAAAGTCATATGCAAATTTGCTACACCTCTTCTCCCAAGAAACAATTTTTTTTCCATTTTAATTTCATGGCTGAAATCACCATCCACATAGATTTTTGAGGAAGGGACACTATAGTTGTTTAAATAATATAACCATAACAGTAGATGTTCCAATAAATTAGAGATGCAGTAGCCTTAGTTACATGAGTTATGTCCTGTCTATGATATAACAGCTGGCAAACTTTCAAAGCTTATGGGCACTCTTGCAGATAATTAACATCTTGAGCCGAGCTGAACAAAATTAGCAGCCTGGACATTAAGCCATTCAGAGATTCCATGCTAACTGAAAGAGGGAAGCTAGAGCCTTGAGAGAGGACAATGCTAGGTAAATGAAAATCAAACTCCATATCCAATAAAAATGACATAAAACGCATGGGGAGATGAATGGAGGGAGGAGCTACTGCAATACATCTCTCATCCAAGAAAGAGACTCCTGGCATTTTGAAAAAGACTCTGCAAAGATGAGCAAGTCATCTAAATATGAAAAAAATGTGACTATCCTGTAACCTGCAATGAGCTTGATGGAGCAAGACACCTTGTGAACACATTTGGTGTGGTGGATAGTCCAAAGGGTAAGGCAGAGAACTGATAACGTGATCTAGACACACAAACCAGTAAGAAACATCAGAAGTCTGGATGAACATGGATGTGATGATAAGCATATTTTAAGTCTAGTGTTACCAGGAAAATTGAAAGAGGAAGAAGGAGTAATAGGTTGTGAAATGACAACATTTTGAATTTGGGCACTATCGTGAACAGGTTTAGGAAGGAAAGATCCAGAACTGGTCTCCAAGAATTTTCTTTCCTTGGCACTACAGACATCTTTGAATAAAACCACTTCCCCTCCTGGGAAAGAGGAACTAGTTCTATCAATCCTTGGAGCAGCATGTGATGAAGAACAGGTGGAAACAAAAGAATCTGATCTGCAAGATGAGGAATGACCCCCTGGAAAGCAGGAATTTACTCTGACTGCCATCTATAACCCTGATGAATGATTTTCAGAACCCATTTGTCTGAAACAATCTGTTGCCAAAGACAAAAATGGACATTCAGATTTTCTGGAAGAGAAAAGGGGCCAGAGTGGGAGGGGGTTAGAAGGCCTCTTGAATAGTCATTCAGACATGTTGGACTGTCCTTAGTTTTTGGAGGTTTGAGACTTCTTTTTGGAATCCCCTTGCCACTTTTTCTTAAAGATCTGTTTACTTGAACTATTTTTGTTTTTTTTGCCAAAACTGGATCAGGAGAAAGAAAATACCTTGGACAATTTGGAAAAGGAAGCCTGAGAAATCTTAGAGATTCCTGGATCAGCTTGCCCCTTTCATCACATTATTTGATCTGAGGGGCCAAACACTAAATATCTATCCAGAGAGAATGTAAAATCTGATTTTTACATCACCTGGGATGTTCTGAGAATGCAGCCAAGTAAACATTGTTAAAACAGTGCAAGTGGCCATAACCCTGGAAGAAGTATCAACAGAGTCATACACACACTGCAAAAAATGAGTAGTGACCTGTGCAATAGAATAAACTAAGTTATTTAAAGCAGATACTTCTTCAAAAAAAGCAAAAAAGAAGTTATGTACTCACCATAATGTTCCACATGTGTTGTCCATTTTCATTCTTACTCAACTGTTGGGTGTAGAGCCAAACCTTGGATCTTACTCGGCCATTACTAAAGCTCATGGTAACCAAAAAGCTCTCAAGCTTCTCCCTTACCCTTTATGCACCAACCCCTAATATATCTCAGACCTTGTTTGCTGATTTTACCAGAAGTGGTGGCTGGAAGTTGAGGAAGAATGAAAATGGACGACACAGATGCTTCATCTGATGTTGTCAATTTTCATTCTATCCTCAACCGCTGGGACAAAGTCCCCAGCTACTTAGAAACCCTGGGTGGACTTTAAGAAAATATATTCCTGAGCAAAGTTCAGCCAAAACATGCTCTGCCCCTCAAGACCAGATCTAATTTGTAATGAGTGATAAAGGTATGAAGATTCAGCCAGGTTGCAGCTGCACATATGTCATCCATGGAATCTCTGGATAGAAAGACTGAAGAAGTTGCCATGGACCTAGTTGAATGGGCTCTCACAGGTGTTGACAAGGTCAGACCCAATTTGTTATAGATAAATGAAATACAATCTGTCAGCCATCTAGCTAGAGTTACTTTTGTCACTGGCTTTCCAGATTTCAAGTCTGCAAAAGAAACAACTGGTCTATCTTTTTGATTTCTTTTGTCCTATATTGTATGTGAACATCCAGTAAGTGCAACATGTATTCTCCTTTATTTGTAAAGTTAGGAAAGAATACCAGCAAATTAATGGACTGATTGATATTGGATTCTGACATCAACGTGGGAAGGAAGGAAGCATTGGTTCATAATGTAACTCTATCCTTATGAAAAAAAACAAGTAAGGAGACTATGATGGCAAGGCTTGAAGTTCTGAAATTCTTCTAGCTGAGGTAATAGCAACTAGAAAGACAGACTTCTGAGTCAGAAACGTAAGGTCACGTTTAGCTACTGGTTCAAACGGGGAAGGAATTAAGGCTTGCAGTACCAAGTTCAGATGTCATGGTGGACTACAGTCTTTATACAAGGGTTTCAATAGAAAAGTGTCTCTTAGGAATGCTTTACAAAGTTTAGAAGAAGCCACAGAAGAATTCTGAAATCCAATATAAAAATTATGTATTGCTGCTAATTGAACCTTAATGGTAAAGGAGCTAGTCCCTTCATTAACATTGAAGCCAGAAATTCAAGGATGCTATATATCAGGGCTGAAAAATGGTCTATATGTTTTTGTTGTGCCCAGTAGACAAAGCTCTTCCATTTACTTGTATACAGCTTTCTTGTTGAAGGTTTATGGGAAGATAAAAGGATCTGATGGAGCAGGAAAGAGAGCATAAGTTGTCTGCCTATTAATGGAATTGGAGAAAACATGCCGTTAATTTGAGATTTGAGAAATCCAGATGAACCTTGTCTGTTGACTGTGACAGGAGATCTGGAATCAGATCCAGACTCCAAGGTTGGTAAAGAAGGTGAGGCTACAGGATGTGGAACCAAATCTGAAAAGGCCAGTATGGTGTAGTGAGGATGAGTTTGCTCTTTAACCTGGCAGCTTTCAGCAAGAATTTCAGAATTAGAGGGATTGGTGGGTAAGCATAGAGTAGACTGGGGGCAACTGTGAAGTAGAGTATCACTCTGTGACTCCCCCAAAGAGGGATTAGGGTAAAGTAGCTGCTGCAGTTGATGTTTAGGGGAGAAGCAAAAAGCCTGCAGCAAGGCTGACTCCATTGGTGGAAAATCATTTCTGCCACTGTCCTGTTGAGAGACCACTCATGAAGTAGAAGAATGGACCTGCTCAGTTTGTCTATTATCACATTAGATTTTGCCAGAATGTGCACCGCTATGTGAAAGCAGTTGGATGAGATCACCCATTGCCACACTCTGAGTGCTTCTTGACACAAGGAGTGTGATATGGTCCCTCATTTTTGGTTGATGTACCAAACTACTTACATGTTGTAATTTTGAATCACAATTGTCCCTGAAGGATCCTGGATGGCCTGCAACACTAAAAGCACTGCCCTCATCTCTAGGACACTGACGTGCAATTTGGCCTCTTCAGGTGACCAAGTGCCTTGGACTGTTTACTCCAGAAAGTGCCCACCCAACTGATCTGGGAAATGTCCATGGTCACTATGGCCATGGGCTGAGGGAGAACAAATGGATAGCCTTGCAGAACTGATCTGAATGAATCCACCACTAGAAGTATCTCTTGCATGCCTGAGTGATCCTTATTTGTGTTGACATGTGCTCGCAAAGAATGGAACATTGTGTTGCTAGCATCCATTGAAAAATCCTCATATAAAACCTTACTAGAACTAAAGCTATTGCAGCTGACACCAACCCCAAGGCCTAAAGGATCAACTGGGCTGAAACACTGGTACTACAAATTGTTCTCCTGACTTGGAATCTTATTAATCTGTACTCTTGAGACAGGTAGAGAAGTCATCACTCATGTCAAGTTGAAAACTGCTTCCTATTAATTCAAAATTTTGAGTTGGATGTAGGTGACACTTGTCATAATTTATGGTTATTCCCAGATGAAAACAAATCTAAAGTATATGATCTCTTGCTCTTAATAACTGATGCCAAGTTGGGGTGGCAATGAGCCAGTCAGCTAGATATGGAAACACTCAAAATCCTTGCAAGTGAGCTGACACCACCACCGTGCATTTGGTAAACACCCTGTGGGCTGTGATGAGGCCAAAGGACAGTGCTCTGAGCTGATAGTGAATGGCTCCCAGCCACAAGTGTAAATACCTTCTGGATTGTCAGTTCACTTTTATATGATAGCACGCATCCTGAAGATCTCTCGAGCACATCAAGTCATCCTTGCCCAGGAAAGGTAAAATGGACTGAACCATGACGATCTGAAACTTTGTATGTCAAACTGACCTACTCAAGTTGCTGAGATCCAAAATTGGTCTCCAGTTCCCTGTCTTTTTTTTTTGGCACTAAAAAGAATCTTGAGTAAGTTCCATATTCTGTTTGTGCTGGCAGGACCTCCTGAATGACTCTTTTTTTCAATTAGCTTTTATATTTTTAGTGCTGCTTCTTTCCTCTGACTGGTGGAACATCATTTATTGTTCATACAGTTGGAGGTGGAAGAGAAAAGAGAATTATATAACCTCTGGAAATTATCCTCTGCACCTAAGTATCTTTTGTTATGTCTAGCCAGGCTCTCTGGTATAGGGATAGTCCACCCCAGTTGCCTCCAGAGGGTGAAAATTGGGCTTCCTTTCAGGAGTGCTGGTAGGATATATCAGAGAAGGAATATCTGGACCCCAGGTTTTGTGGGCCTACTCTGCCACAGGGGCATCGTTAGCCATTCGAGCCCCCCTCTGACCCTAGCATAACTTTCTCCATGTGTGTCCTGGAAAGGACCCTGAGACTTTTTGAACCACATCTTTCAACCATCTTATTGATTCCTAGAAAAGGATCTTTGAGGGGTCAAAAAATGTATATCCACTGCAGAGAGGGTCTTTCCATCCTTCTCACACCTGGATAATGTGTCCTTTACTGTGGGGCCAAACAAAGAACTGCTTTCAAAAGGAGCATTGATGAATGAGGACTTGAAGGGCTCCACAAAATCACATAAGTGCATCCAGGCATGCCTCCTAATGGATATGCCTAAACCGACTGCCCTTGAGGCTCCTTTGGCTGCATGTGAGACAAGTCTTGTGGACGAATTTGAAATGGACTGGAGGGTACTGAGAGGCCACAGATGATTGGACCTCAACAGTAATGGTCCCTGGAAGGGATTTTGCAAGTTCTTTGAACAAGTCATTTTGCAACTTAGTAAAATGTGCCAAATAGTTCAGTGACCTAAGAGTAAAGGTCACTGAAGCATAGACACACTTCCTGAATCTGTCCATCACCCTAGACTCTCTGTTAGGGGTATGAACAGAGGAATTTTGTTAAGCAAGTTCCTTCTTGGAGGCCGCTGCCAAGACTATGGCATCCACAGGCACCTCCTTACCCCAAAATTCCTTCCCTGCAGATAAAGCCAAAATCCTATCTTCTTAGGCATTGGCTCAATTGAGTCAGGCTCCTTCCACACCTACATAGAGAACAAATTAATGAGCTTGTCAGCAGGCAGAGAAACCCAGGAACTAGATGGGCCAGCTCCGAAGG
The DNA here is from genome assembly GCF_019279795.1 of Protopterus annectens. Taxonomy (NCBI): domain Eukaryota; kingdom Metazoa; phylum Chordata; order Ceratodontiformes; family Protopteridae; genus Protopterus; species Protopterus annectens. The sequence continues at coordinate 529,036,044 of NC_056739.1, read as the reverse complement.
CCTAGAGAATTACTGACTCCTCCAATGAAGGGCTGCTGGAGGTTCAACCACCTCTCTGTTTCAGGATCTCAAGGATGTCTCCAAATGAGACTTCTTCTGGAGGTGATTATTGGGACACTTCATGCTCAGTGAAGTTCATATCCTCAGTGACTGACTCTTGTGGATAGTTCAAGTTCCTCATTTGACATTTTCTCTTCTTAGGGACTTCCTTGGTGGGGTGTTCTGGGAAAGTGTCAGAAAGCCTCTATTCTGGAGGTCTCAAACTGGCTGTCCCTGTAGTGTCGAATGATGAGGCTCCAAGCGTAGAGTCATCTGGGAGCTGGACTGGAGATATGAGGGGGTTGAATCCATCAGTCCTGTTAGAGTAGAGAATATGCTCTTCAGAACCTCAAAGGCAGACCGCCACAGAGAAAGAGAAGACCCCAGCACTGAGGAGGCAGGCTTCTGTATCACTGTCCTCTCCTGCCCCAAAAGCAATCTCCCTGAGGAGGAAGTCAGAGTTGAGCTGTTCAATGCCAAGGGCCCAATGTGCAGAGATGGCTCTGACATCTTCAGAGTTGATCCCAGTCCCTCATATCCAACCGGGAAGCTTCGGTTCCGAGAATCCACTGGATCTGAACATGTTGGAACCAGGGCACTTAGAGTTAGCTTCAGATCCAAAGATAGAGTTATTTTTGGATCCAAGCCAGATGGACCCAGAAGACTCAGATCCAGGGACTCTGAAGCAAGGAAAGGGATCAGAAAAAGAGTCTGAGGTGGTGGAGTGGTCGAAGGATGGGCCTCCTGACCCAAAGGGGTAGGAGCCGGTAACACACCCATCTGGATCTGTACTGAGTGAAACTTCCTCTTCATCTGATCCACATCGTCTTCAGTTAAATTCCTAGATGAATGAGATGAGGCCAGGGAAGGTGATTTTGTGTATCACCTTTCCATAAAGCGGGGAGGGAGCCTGGAAGTCACCAGATCAACAGAGGGAGAATATTGAGTCCTTGGGAAAACAATAGGATTCAGAGCAGTCAGATTCAAAAGTTTTTTGGTTGGATCCGAGGATGTAGGATCTGTTAACCTCTTGTTCTTTGAATCCGAGGGGAAGAGATTTGAGATCTCAAGTCTGATCTAGATCTTTTCCTGGAAGGGTCAGTAGATGGAGCCAAGGAAGTGGATGGAATCAGAGACTTTGACTCAGTAGACTTTGGTTTGGGGGATTGACCCCCAGTGATAGCTTCACCGAAAGAAGATGGTAGTAAACCTTCCAGAATCAGCTTATTCTTTCTGTCCACTAGTGCTCTGGAATTAAAATTACAACAGATAGAGCAATTCTCCTGCAGGTGCTGTGAACCTATGCAATAAATGCAGAGTGTATGGGAATCAGAAATAGGCAACTTGTGCCCACACTTCAAGCATTTTTTTTAAAACTGTAGGAACCCTTTTCAGCCATACTAAGATAACAACAAAGCGCAATATAAGAACAATAAGAGTTTTTTTTAATTTTTAAAGAGAAAGTTAGAAAGAAAAGTATTACCAACAATGGTACTTCAGGAATACACAAATGTGTAAAGATAGCAAAAGTGGGAAAAAATCTACCAGTGATGGCAAAGAAGTGGTATGTTAATGTACAAGGGTAAGGGATGATAAGTATAAAAAAATACTAGGAATATAAAGTTTTTTGATGGAAAAAAATTAACTTATCTGCTTAAATAACAATCAAAGCTTGGGAGCTATGGCTGACCACATCTTATGCGAAAAGCAGCAAATGAGATCTGAGGTATGTTAAGGGTTGGTGCATTATGGCTAAGGGAGAAACTCAAGAGATTTTGGGTTACCATGAGCTTTAGTAATGGCCAAGTCAGATCTGAGGTTCAGATCCAAACCCAACATACGAGGATAAAATAAAAACTTACAACAGCAGATCTATAGATAAAACATTCCTCATACTTTCACAATTTATCAGAACAAACTTTAACATATGAACCTGACAATTTAAAATTCTGAAATTCAAAGATGCAAGATAGCGATAATTTCCCACCTTTATTAGAAAGAGTAGGATTAGAATTAACTAGGTGCTTAGAAGCAGTAGACTCAACTAAGGCTATAGCTGCTGGGTAAGGTTAGGGAATAGTGTATACAAATTTAAACGAATGAGGAAATTTATACATCTTCTCTGCCCTTTTAAGGACAGCTGGATATCATGAAAATTAGAGGTAGTAAGAAATACATCCTCTAAAGTAGACAGGACAGGAGGAATGGATGCAGGTTCTGGAAAATCATTATTTAATAACTCATGGTATTTTCTAAGGGACTAAGAAGCCTCAGTATTCTCCCTATGAAGACACTGGGACATTCTAGCAAGTCTTAGAGAAAGAGACCTCCCCAAACAGAATCAGAAACTGAGTTATTCTCTGAAGGGGGGGATTCAATAAAGCCTACATGGAGTGATTTTCCATGTAGGCATAGTGACACAAAGCTTACACAGAAGTAAGCTGCCATGGGATCCAGTAAACAGAGCAGAGGGCGTGCACGAGTGTGCAGACAAGGAAATGTTTGTGGCATGCAAATCGCCTCATAACCAGGTGAATTTCATGCAAATGAGGGTGCTTGAGCAATCCAGCAAGCAGATAGGCAGTCCTGCAGACCCTGTGTTGGTGCCCAAAGTGTACACAGAAAATATCCATGTACAAAAAAATAAAAATGGAACAGGGGCTGTAAAAGCCCATTTAGAATGTCAGAAATTGCATAATATGCATAGTTATGTGTAAATATGCCCTGTGTGTGTCTAAAAAATCATGCAAAATAATTTAGTAAATCATTTTTTTAATAATCATATTACATTTGCGTGGTGCGCAGCAGTGTGCAAATGTACAGGTATGCAAAAAAAAATATTAAAAAATATAAAAAGTTAAATAAGAAATATGTGATGATAATGCATTATAGGGCCCTGCATGGAGTATGCACAATTATAAATTTCAGTGGTTGCTAAGGAGGCAGGCCCTGGAATAGGGAAGTATCCAGTTTGTGTGCATGGATCGGTATGCAAATGAGCTGCGGTTACTGAATAGCAAAATTTGATTACTGTGTGTGCAGATAAAATCTGTGTAGCACCAGAACCATGTTGTTGTCCACTGAAGAGCTAGCTGACATCAAAAGGGAGTGTGTCACTATATGTATAAGCTGACTGGAGCTCAGCGGCACCCATTTATGCAGCGTGCCTCTCAGCTAAGGGGGGGGGGGTGTAAGCTTTGTTTAGTTACAGGGCACATGTTTTAGCTGGTTTGAGCTATGCTAACCATGTCTGTGCATTGGGGGTCTGTCCAGACTGCTGGGCATTGTTTATACCTGTGGCGGGGGTTTATGCACCATGCCACAATGCTTAGCAGAGAAGGCAGTTTAAAAAAAAAAGGAAATTGCCTGGGAAAGCCAATTATGTAGAAAATATTGATAATCCCTGTTCCACTTACACTGGCCAATTCAAGCCCCTCAGTGATGTACCTGGCAGATGGAATGCATCATAATTAGCTAATTACACAGGCTGAATCTGTAGTAGAACACTATAAAGTATGCATACACCCTACAATCTGATTTTTTCCCCCACACTCTGCACCATTGGAGCACAGACTTGGGAATTTTAACAGACAGAATGCTAGGGTCTGCTGCAGCTCTGCTACATCTGTATGTGCTAGATGCTGAGGTCAATGCTGATGCTGCACTGACAATAGGCCTAGAATGAGAAGGAGAAGAGTGTTCAGGTCCAGGGTAACCTTCCAGGAGCTACATCAGCTGGAGATTTTAGAGAGCTACATGGTAGACAGGGACATACTACAAAAAAATCACCTAGCTCTGCCACCCTCAACTCAGACCCAGAGCCAACAGAGGGGAATCCATCCCAGTAGAAACAAAGGCATGTGTAACCCTTAGGATTCTAGCTACAGGTACTTTTCAAAGGCCAGTTGTGGACATGATGGGGGAATAACAGGCATCTGCATCCAGGGTAGTCAACCATTTCCTGGCTGCCCTGCAAAAACATGCCAGTGAGCGCATTTATTTGCCCCGCACACCTGAGGAGAGGGCCAGCAGTATGTGTCTCTTCTACCATGTAGCACACTACCCTGAGGTACTGGGTGCCATAGACTGTACTCATGTACACATTAAAGCACTGCCCGGTGAAGAGGGTAGAATCTATGTCAACCAAAAGGGGTATCGCTCCATCAGCTGCCAGATCATGTACAATTCCAAAGACATCATCATGAATGTGTGGCTGGCAGCCCTGGCAGTTATCATGACTCTCATACCTGGCAAACATCACATCTAGTACAGCTGTGATGTTTGCCAGGTATGAGAGTCATGATAACTGCCAGGTATGAGAGTCATGAATGTGTGGCTGGCAGCCCTGGCAGTTATCATGACTCTCATACCTGGCAAACATCACAGCTGTACTAGATGTTTGCCAGGGGGGACATCCCATATGGCCATCTAGTGGGGTAAGCTGGCTATGCATTGGAACCATAGATGATGACACCCATCAGAAATGCACACACACCTACCGAAGAACACCATAACGAGCCTCACACACAAACTAGGAACATCATAGAGTGTGCGCTCGGGCTGCTCAAGTGATGTTTACAGTGTCTCTATATATCTGGTGGAACCCTGCACTACTCTCCAGCCACATGTGCACAGGTGTTCACAGTATGTGCCATGCTACACAATATGATCCTGTGGAAACAGCTGCAACAGGATCATCACAGGGAAGGGACATGCAGGTTCCCACCAGTGCCAAGGTCCCCACAGCCACTCCCACAGGGCGACTCAGAGGAAGATCTCCCTGAGGCTGTCCCTGTAGGCAGACGTAGGCATGCCCAGTATGGCCTGGCCTTGGCAGAGGCAATGCATAGCAGATTCACTGACAACCTAGGATCCTAGGGGCTGACACCTTACTCCAATTCACATACATAGTAAAAAGGATGCCAGCCACACCACACAACCTATACCTTACCATGTATTGACTGTGTGCCCTGGAAACAGGTATCACAACTGCTGCATGCACAAGGTAAGTCACTTTCCTTTACAGCAAATGTATGGGGTACTAGACTATGGTTGCATATGTCTGGACCTGCTGCATTTATGCAAAGGAATACAGTGGGCAACTTGCAGAGAACAAACAGCTGTGTGGGGCAACAGGTATTCTGTCCAATAATGACTACCCCATAATATGCCATAGGCCACATGGCAGTAAAACCCATGGTAGTATGTAAGGGAAGTCCCAAACAGCGGGGTCATAGGACAGATGCACTACTCACAAGGCTACAGTCTGCTACCACCAACACAGAAGAGTTCACATACAACTGCAGTACCACAGTATATGTTTGCAAGGATATATCAGCAGACCACATATTCACAGGGCTGTCACAGACATCTTGGCTGCATGTTCTATTTTCCACAATATTCAGGGGTCAAAGTGTACATGTCTGTCTGCTGTTGATAGTGTCAAGAATTAAAACTCACTTCTTGGTGGTTGTTGTGGCTCAGTGGGCTAAGTACATTAGTATGGTTGATGGTGTTCATGGTTCAAAGTTGACTGCACCTTCAACTTTTGCATGTGAGGTACTCCTATGGTATGAGCCCCACACACTGTCAATATGTCACAATCTGTTACTGAAAGAAAGCTGGACAAAGCCAGAGACAACAGAGGGACAGAGAGACAAACCTACAGACATTATACATGCTCTGAGTAACTGAGAAGGTGGCTAGTATAACAGCAGGTTGCAATAAGTCAAAGTAGCAGCAGGATGTAAAGGCCATCAGTTAACTGTGTCAGTATGGACAACAATTTAGTGAGAACCATTTAGTAATATATTACTAGAAAAAACACAACTGTCTGAGTAGCAGAGCAGACATATGGGGTGGAAAGCTGGACATCCTGCAAAACATGTACAGTCAGAGGTGTGAAGACTGTAACACTGTGTGTGGTGTTACATCATGCACCCCAGTCACAGCATACCTACAACCACAACCACTTAGAGCAGGACATATAGACAAAGCCATGAACAGGAGTGGGACAAAGGCCCAAATATAAGGAGAAGGATTAACTAGTGGCCAGACAAATGTAGAAAGTGCAGAGAATGACAGGTTGTCCAGTAGCATGGGTTCCCTGGTGTGTATGGAGTCAGTAACTCAAATGTCTGTCAACAGTTCCTAATGTCTGTCTATAATGATTTGTCACTGATGCACCAGAAAATTGCAATACTATGTAAAATGTACTATACATATGATGCAAAACCCTGTACAGTCTATTACAATCTGTACAGTCGCTAGGTATGAGTCATATATTGCATTTAGCACACAGCTGGGTAATCCCTTGGGCATAATATCAGGGAGGTGCTGGACTGCTGAATCAGGTGCAGCAGCCAATTGTCTGTAGCACACAAAATCCAGGACTGGAGTACAGGTAGGTCTGGCCTAGAGTCACCTTGTAAGTACTGACAGTCACACTGGGTATGCTCCTGCACTTAGCTAATTTCAGCCTATGTCTGATGCTTCATCTGCTTAAAGAACTAAGATGTGAAAATATCTGTGCACACAGACAGCTATGTATACTTATCTGTCTCTCCCTATCCCCCTCAGACATGGTCATCCTGATCTATCAGTATGTGTCTCATGCACACACATATATATATATATATATATATATATATATATATATATATATATATATATATATATATATATATATATATATATAGCTACATAAGCATGTACAGTGATGTACACTCTCCACATATATCCATAAAACACAGTTACATATGATAGAAATCTTATTTGACTGAATCGCATTTGACTGAGACCAAAAGACTGAAATTTCAAAAGAATGAAAAGTCACTTGATTGAAACCCATAAGGCTGAAACCCATAATACTGAATTTCAACATACTAAATTTTAAACTGGATGACATAAAACCATAGTAGGTGGGGTGCTATGCCCCCCACACCCCCAACTATATATACTAACTCCAGGATTGCACTACAGTGGGGAATAGGGCATAGTAGTGGCAGCATGTAAACTACTGTATGGTAAGTGAAAGGTATATGGGGAAAAAGGAATAGTAGTGGCAGCATGTAGACTACTGTAAGGTAAGTGAATGAATCAAATGCATTTCAGTCAAATGAGGTTTATATCATATGATAGGGACCCATATATATATATATATATATATATATATATATATATATATATATATATACACACACACACACACACACACACACACACACACACACACACACACACACGCACACACACACACCCACATGCACGCACACACACAGATGCACACACACACACATGTGTATACATGTGTGAGGATGCACGAATCTCCACACCAACATGCAAAATGCTGGGGTTAACTGCACCTACAAACACAACTTTTGTCTGTTGGTAAAAGACCACAGCCACATAATGACATAATCCGCCCAACCTTAGAACTCTGTGCCTGTGGAATCTCACACTGTAGACAGACAATGGTGAGCAGGTGGTGTAATATGCAATGGCTGTAATGCAGGACTTGGGTAGGCCATATTGTCATTAGCCAATTCTGTACCTAGCAAACTACAAATGGCCAGAAATGGCGATACTTGTACCTGTACACACATAACAGGATTATTAGCAGGTACCACACTGATACAACACTAGATACAATAACAGCATGAAGCAGGTTCATTCTGCAGGTCACACAGGCTGTGTAACACAAGGCTACTTTGTATAGCCTACAAGTACTGTGGCTGCAGCTACATATGCACAAAATAAAACTGGTGGCATGTGCAGCTAGTACTATGAGCTGTTGTGTAGGGGTTCTAATCTCTCATCAGCTGCTGTGTGTGTGTGTGTGTGTGTGTGTGTGTGTGTGTGTGTGTGTGTGTGTAGATGTTTCCCATACAGTAGTACAAACATGCCCATCAGGCTTCTGTCTGTGCAATGGCCAATCATTTTATGGCTGTGCGTCTAGCGTACTCCACAACATTGGCCTCCCTATTAACAGCTGCTGATGTTATCCACCTTAACAGCACTGGCTGTCAATCTCATAACAGACAATCTCTGTGGTCCATGTGATAAGTCCTTAGTGGTATAGTGTATGCTACTAGATAGGTAGGCGTTCTAATCTCAATAAGGACAACTCTGTGTGTGGCATGTGAATATGTCCCTTTGCAGCAGTATACCTCTCTCACCTATCTGTGTGCAATGGTTATATATTTTAAGGTGCCCTGCCTACCTGTCAAGCCCCCCCATTGGCCTCCTTTACAAGGCCTGCTGATGTTGTCCACCTTAACAGCACTGGCTGTCAATCTCAAATGGATAAGCTCCTTGGCGCATGTAATAAGTATGTAGTGCTATAGTGTATACTGCTAGATAGGTAGGGGGTTTTAACTCCAATAAGGGCAACTGTGTGTGTGTGTGTGTGTGTGTGTGTGTGTGTGCGCATGTGTGTGCTTGCAAATATATCCCCTTGCAGTAGTGTGCCTGTGTCACCTAGCTGTGTGCAATGGTTATACATTTTAAGGCCCTGTGAGTAGTTGCTGGCCCTAAATAGTCCACATCTACCTAGGCATTAGTAATATCCACCATAGCCTACATTTCTAGGCACAGAACATGCAGGTGACACCTATCAAGGGTAGCACGCCTTGTCACAGGATATGCATGCAGGATTATGCTGCCCCCCATTGTCCCTGACTCACTATACTACACAAACGCACCTAGGTAACCATGTACATATACAGCTGTACCTTGCTGATGTCATATTTCCACTTTGCTACCATGCCATCCTGAGCCGCTGTATTGCCACCAAATCTCCACTGTGTAGCAACTCAGACCCCTGGAACAGAAACATACAAATTCTGAGAGATACCTAGTCTGTAACACTACCAGCAATCTAACACCATGCAACAAAGGTACAAACATTTTGATGTGTACTCATGACACACACCAGCATATAGCACCTGTCATGGCATAACCCTAACACACTACAAAATGTCATGTAATGTAATGTAGTCACTCTGCATCAGACATATATTTGCATGTTCCTGCATTGAAGGTATGGATGGTAGAAATGTGGCACAGGTATCCTCAGATGCACAAGGTGTGGTGTGGGGCAGCCATAGGCCTAGGCTGTGACAAACAGTTGACATCATGTGTGTGAGTCAGGAAAGTGTGCTAGTCAGCCGGGCCATGTTGAGGTGCTGTGTGTGTCTGTTGGTGACCTGCATGTGACAGTGATGTTTTTGAGTGTGTGTGCATGTACACAGTCAGGCCATGTGCTAGGCCTATACGTGGATATGTTGGACAGCTGTAGGACTGTACATAGCAGAATGGACAGTTTACTGTCTCTGGCCATGAATACAGGAACTGGCTCTGCCAGGAGTGGCATTGGCACCACCATGCCCAGGGTCAGATGCGGTACTAGTCACTGATGGTGACTGGTGTCTGCTTGGTCCATGTCCCTCACGGGACTGCCCAGGACCAAGCAAGCACCCATGGTCTGCTACATTGTGGTGTGGACAGTACCCTCTCTTCTGTAGTGCAGAAGGTACTGTCACTACAGGAGTGAGTGTGCATGGCCATGTGGACTCTCAGCGGAAGTTGTTGCTGACCTACAGCCACATGTCTGCCACCCTCCTCCCACCACATGTTCTAGCACAGACAATGTGTGGTCAAAGACTGTAAATGTTTCACCCCACAGTCTAATACATCAGTGAAATGATACATGGCATCACCAATGTGGAGGAGGGAGTCACAGATGTCAGACAGTAATGCATGCATGATCCTGAACATCTGTCTGGTGTTGCGTTTGGAATGCATCTGTGTCTCCATGATGAACCAAAACATGCGTCGAGTGACCCATGATGTGACACCTGTGTCAAGCGATGGAAGGGCAGCAGTCCTCCTTCGAACACCCCTGTCAATCTGCCTGTGTGGGACCTTGTCAGCCCTCTAGATATGGCTAGTGTCTATGCTCACAGATGCCATAGTTGCCACACTCTCCTGGTGGATGTTGCCGCACTCTGACTGTCCGATATCTGTGGCTGAAGGGAAATGGGTATGTCTGAGCATACTGACCGTGTGCATGTACACTGGGGGAAGAAGTGGAATGTCAACCCATGGGACAGATTCAGCCCCCAAAACTCCACCTGTGCATCACTATGGTCAACATCATCATCAGAGTCCGATGAGACACTGACATCAGGTTGTGAAGGAGACAGACTCCAACCCTCATGTTCACCAGTGAGGAGAAAGACAAAATAAGTACATTTCTTTCTACACTATTATGTATGGTAATCCACACACATATACCTACAGTTGAGGAGCCACAACTGCATTACAGATACCACATGTTATTTCTGATCCCATGCACAACACGCAAGCAGACTACAACATATGCAGACAAGACAAGCTTGGAATGCAGCTATGGACATGGACTGCAGCTATGCCCAGTTAATTCTGCCAGTGTGATAAGCAATATGTCAGTGTATATGATAGCACTACACCTAAAACACAGTGCACCCATCTTGAGCATACTATGCCAGTTGTAGTATTACTGCTTCAGGTATGTCCCATCTCCATATTGTGTGTGAACAGGCATCTGTGAGTGATTGTTTCATGTATATCAGACTGCATAGAACTTCTCAGAAATAAATGTAAATGTTTTACTACTCCTGCAAATAGACAGCTGTGATTACCCACTCAATGCACGTCAGTTAACCCCTAAGGAATTGAACATACAAGTATTGTATTCTGGCTAAGCATAACAGTTGTGCCTAGGGCAAAATGGCAGCCGTTAATATTCTTAGGGTATATATGCTCCATACAACAACAATATTACACTTACCAGGTACAGAACCTTGGACTATGGACACACTTGACATACCTATGGAAATGTGAGGGAGAGGTACTTTCAGCAATACCAAATGTGGCATTGTTACAGGGTGATATATGCATATATCAACATGTACAGTAGGTAATGTAATACTACCTACACTGCTGACATTCTCAGTATGTGTGCACAACTGTGCGTTAAAATCAAACCACACCCCTGATGGAGATATTCATAACACCGGTGTACTGGTATGCAGAGGCTGCCACATTGACCGATACAGTATTACATTGATGAACACAGGAAGCTTACCTGGATGCTTCTCTGCTGTGGATGCTGTGGCACCCACCTTCATTATGTACGGGGTGTTGGATGCTTGGGAGATGATGGTTGTTCCCAGGTTTGCCAGGAATTCATCTGTGGCTGGGAGTGATTGTTCTGCTGCAGGCCCTCCACCACTGATTGTTCTGCTGCAGGCCCTCCACCAGTGGCAACATGGTCCCTGGCCACAGTGGCAGCCCTCTGTTGTGCAGGATGGACCATATCTGTTTCACGGTGTCAGACCTGTTCGTAGGTTCTGTTCTGTAGGCCTACTTGGTTGACTGCTGCAATGAGGTCAGTCCACAGTGCTGCACATTGGTTATGATGCTGGTAAGTCCTGCACAGCAGAATGTTGTGATGCAGTCTGAGGCCATCAAGGATGACATTATTTTCATTCTCTGAAAATGGCAGGTGCCTCCTTTGATATATCCTTTCTGAAAGACAACAAGAAGGGAAGACATCACAGGACCAGATACATTGATATCCTCTATGTACAGACCATGCACATCCAAATTGGCCTGCACTATCCACTTCTACCTCCCATGCTATATCCCACAGTCTATAAACACACTATGTATGTCACTATCACCAACATAGCAATACTGGTTATGTCCCTGTGTGCTGTGACAGAGTCTGCTGTATGTCTCCACACCCATCAATGCCATCTACTTTGGTGTGCCCCTTGTGGGCAAACTGCTACTACAATGTCCTATGGCCAGTGTCAGACACATAGGTGAGTGTTGTTGCAACTATATGGGGACAGTCCAGCAACATCTGTGTGCTGCAATGACAGACAGCAATTCACAAATGCTGTAGTGTATCCTCCCTGTAGGCATCATACCTCTCCAGTACACAGATGTTTGCTGAATGTGTACATGTGCCTGATATATGTGGTCCTTTTGACACAACTTGTGGATGTCTGGCAAGCGTTTGGCAAATAATTGATGGTTGTTCTCAGAATATAGAGAATCATGCTATCACACACCAGAACCCTCAGAATACATTTATGCTACAGTAATATCTGTTACTCTACTCATACTCTTACTTTGGATGACCAATATGTGCACTCTCTCTTGCTGAGGTTTGGCCTGTGTCCCACCAGTAATAATGGCTATGTCCTGATGTCCTGCTGTAGGGGTTTGCCAGGCATGTTAGCCATAGCTCTCAAGCACTGACATATGAATGCTGACTAAACTGTGACCTAGCCAGAGTACATCTGGGACAGTCAGGGACACATTTGCAATGTCTGAACTATGCCTGTGTGACATTCACAGATTGAGAGGAGCTGAATGACAGTACAGCATGTGATATGACAGCTGTGTCCACCCTTACTTACTGTCAATATGTCTAACACATAATCCAGTACAATTCATACAGGAGCCGACCGTTGTAGCAGGGAGTGAGAGTTCCACAGCTGTGATGTAATTCACAGCAGGCACAGTTGAGTGGCATGCCTGTAGCTGTTGGATAGCAGACTATCACCAACATGTCATTCCCAGAGATGTACTACAGACCTACTGTTGTAATTCCCTATTCCCCATAACTGCATCCTCTCATCTGTGTCCCATTATATGGAGACTTATATTACATTCCTGGTAGAGTGATGTAATCATTTTTTGCACAAATCCTTAAGAAAAAATGCTTCTTAAATCACAGTTTTTCTTGGTAAATCCAGTTGCAGGCCTGTTTTCCATAGGCAGCTGCTTGCCTTTTGTAGGTAATGCTCAATAACAGGTGATTGCCTGTGCACCGATCCGTGGCTCAGACTTGCTAACTGCATCCAGAATAGCTGGGTACCACTTTCATTACCAATGACATGGCACAACACTGCAATATTTAAAGCCTACATTTAGGCCTTGGCCCCTTTCATAGTCTGTGAGATGGACATTAGTGAGATGTGGAGACTACAACATCACAAAGGGTAGGTACAAATACTGCCCACTCTCCACAGTTTTGCATGCTAGGTTTGGGCAATGTCATATGACTATGTGATTATTTGGCAGTTCAGTATTAATCATTGTGGGTTGAGGTTAGTAAGGGGGAAGAGACATGTGAGTCTCAGCTATTATAGCCATAAGAATATGCATGCTGCTGCAGTAGCTGCTGGTCTATCAGCTCTGAATGTTTGTAGGGGCAGACTGTGGCACATGTCCCTGTTGCTTGACCTTTGCCCCCACCCCTTTATGTATGGGTGTGGTGTTGATCCCTTGTTCTAGGAGGTTGTGAGGTATGGTAGGTCTGTGGCAGGTAGCTTAGCATTCAGCTGCATATGCTGCAGTCTGCAGCTGCTGCTTTTTGCCTAGGATTCATAGTGGGGAGTGTGAACACTTTGGAGGACAGTAAGCTGTATGTGTCACTGAGAGAGCAGTGCCAACTCTGTCATTATAGCACAGCCAGGGTGAGGGTACCCATAACAATCCAGTTGAGGCATGTGGTTAAGGTACATCTGTTATGTAACAGTTCCAATCAGAGAGTAGTAGGCAAGATATAAGTAGGCTATATGAATATGTACAGTGTGTCCCTACCTACAGGCCTTTGACTTGCTAACATGGGTAGCAGTTAATTCAGCAGTAGCAATCTGTTTTGGTGAAAATTGCATGACTCAGTCATTATTTAATGTATTCAGAAGAATGTAATTGAAGTGCAATGCACTAAATTCGAACCCAGGACTGTGGGTGGCAAAATGTACTGCATGCAAGGTGTTTAACAGACTGAGCTAATGAGTCACTGCTGCTGCAGGTGTATTTGCAATATATATGGGCATACATGCAGTCTGTGACACCGGAATTGCATTAGCATGTGTTTTCTGATGGGTATGAGCTGTGACACTGAAATGTCTGTCATGGTCTTCTAACCTCAATCTTTAATGACTTGTCAGTAGTTTAGCAGACACATATGTTTTTGTGAAAACCATGACAAACCTATGGGGCACAGCTGTGGAGATTCTGCAACAATCTGTACAGTTGACAGCTATACCTGCTAACCCAGACCTCACGTACATCCATTATTATTTATTTGGCGGTGCACTGGTGCAGTGTCTGCATCACAGTCACATGTACACTGCCAATTTCCCCATTATATGTACTTGCAGTGTGTCAGTGCCAATCCGGATATGTTGGTGGAAACACCCATTTTAACTCAGAGCTGAGTTGCCTAGTGGGCTAATGCACTGTACTGTAATTGACAGGGGCCTAAGTTTGAGACATGGCAAGGGTGATTATTTTGCAGATGTACCTAGCACTGTCAGAAACACATAAGATAATTAAAGCAGTTTTAAGTGGGTTTGTAGAGCGAGACATGATGCTTAGCGCTGCTTAAACTCACGCTAATTATAAAAAAGGAAAGAAAAAAGGGGTGATAGGAAAGTGGTGAGATGGGGACAAGCAGGGGGAAAACATACTGAAAGGTAGGTAGGGATGTGCAGGACTGGTGTAGGAATAGACTATAGCTCTCCATTTCTTGTACAGCCACAGCTGTATAGGTTGTACAGAATTTGGAATTTGGAGCCGCACACTGCAGAGTGAGGGGTGAAGGCAACAATACTGTGTTGATTAATTAAAGTAATAATTAATCGTGCCCAGTGGATGTTGTTGCAAAATGGAGAACTATGTATGGGGTGATATTTTTTTTTTTGTGGGACAGCTGCTTTTTTTTTTTTTTTTTTTTTTTTTTTAAGGAAAGAGTGGAATTTTGGGGAAGAGATATACATACATGTGGGGAGGTAAGTTGGGTAGGAGAGGTTGCATTTGCAAACAGACAAGACTGATAAGACAGCATACAGGGGCAGTGTGTAACACATGAGGGGGATAAACACCTTGGATGGGAAGAGTGTTGTGGAATCAGAGATCCATGTACCCCCAGACAGCAGCAGCAGTGTGACTGATTTCCCCACCCATTGGCAATTAACACTGTTTATTCACTGCCCCAAAGGTGGCTGTGCTGGAGGTTGGGTGCTGGAACCACTTTGCCCTTCCAGGTTGGCCAATCTGCCCTCAGTTTGGCACAGGCGATTCTTATAACCATGACGCACTCTCCAGTGCACTATCACTGGTAGCTGATCCTGGGTGACAACCCCCCCTCTGCCCCTGCTCCCAGGGGAGTTCAGGCCCTGTCCCCTGAGGTGGTTAAACCCATAGGTGGTGCAGGGGCAGCAGAGGGTGTACCACAAGCTTGGGTCCAAGATGTGCTCGGACCTGGTGCCATGGCCAGCTGAGGAAGGGTAGGTGGATCACCAGGAACTAGCCTACCCAGTCGAACTGTGTTGTTGAGGTATTTCAATGTGTATAGGCTAGTAATGAACATAACATTTAGTTACTTATAACAGCATGCTAGAACATTGCAAATAACCCAGTAACATAACATTACATAGTGTATGGTACACAACAATAAGTGAGATAACAGTATAGTAACAGCATGCCAGTAACAGTTATGGCATAAGGCCAACAACATAAGTAACTCAACATATTATGTTAGTATGCAACCATTGTATTACATAACAATAATTAAACACAAGGCCCAACACAATGTTTAGAGAACAACATTTGTTAATACTAAACCATAACCGATGTACAACAATAATAAATTATGATGAAGATAAGAGACAGTCCATCAGTGCCAGTATAGGCTATATAGTTTGCAACAGTACTGTTAATTACTCTACAGGTTTGCCCTTCCTTTATTTATAACAGTGCCCTATAACTCCTGTAGCACATACATACTTCTCAAGCTATCCACAAGGGACGGTATGGCCCAAGCTGTAACACCTACATGTACACAACTAGAGGACTATTACATGACAGGTGGACTTATATGACTACCAAGGTGTACTGTGGAATGATGTAGTGTGACTGTTCTATTGACATAGCCATGTCAATGATAGATCTGTGACAGAGGGATTAGGTGACAGTGATTACAGTCCATGACAGTGTGACACTTGAGAGACATGTATCGTGTATAGTACATAAAGTATACAACTATCATGCCATCCTTGACAGGCATGGAGTTAGACTGTCAGCAAACATACACAGACACACCAGGCACACAGTCATACCAAGATTACACTTTTTATTTATTGTATTAACTTTTATAAGTATTGTACTTATTGCCTTTATTTTCTGATGTCTTATCACATTCCTAGTCGATGTTGTTAACAGTCTGTTACTTCTGAACACACAAATTATTAACCCATAATAAGGGCTACTGCAACCATTTACCTGTAATCCCTGTGGGGAGAAAATCTGTTAACAATACATAACTGATTCAATAATATTTATTAGTACTTGTCACTGGATTTCAACCCTTGTCTGTGTGTGACAAAATGTACATTAGACACAGCATTTAACAAACTGAGCTACTGAGCCACTGCTGACTATTGACTACCTGATATTTGCCTAGAGCTCACCTGGAAGCAAAATATGACCTTGTAATAGTAGTGCAGTTTTATACAAGACTGCAGTAACAGTTGAACACACATGCATGAGATTCATGCATGACAGGGATATTAGGTAAACTGTATATTAATGCATAGAATGCAGGTGTACACAATAAACTCTTAGTGGGTGGAAATATCTGTGAAGTGTACAAACCATATTGGAGTATTGGGTTGGCTACCTGACCCCTATACAGTTGCAGATAGTATATTTGCAGTCTACAGCTATTACAGTTTCACACTTGCCTGCAGCACTGTACCTCAGAGCAGGAATGCATATAGCTGATATGCAATGGTTAACACAAGACAATCCTGATATATAAAATGTACCTTGGGTGTTTCTGGTATTGCTTCAGATATTAGTGCAGAAAATTTCATAATGCATATATCTTGTAGTAAAGCTCTAAATCTACAAATTAGCATAACCCTCTTTCTTAGCTCACCTTGAGTCATTTGGTGGTATTCTTTGCGTTGTTATTTCAGAGCAGGAGTCATAATCAAGTTCATGGACAACAGGTCTACTTAAAAACATATTGCACAACACTGCTTTATTAGGGGTACCTTCATGAGGTTATTGTCATAGTTTAGAGTTTTTATTAAACATTTAGGATAATGCAGGTGTTGCAGTACTGCTATAATTCCACAATTATTGCAGTAGAATATTTATTACATTAACATTATCAAGTTTAATGCTTTAATCTTTATAGAATTATACTTGGCAGAAGCAATAAATGTAAAAAAATTGGCAAATTGGTGTGCTTTAAATTTTATTAAAATTGGTTTATGGACTCTACTGGCAGTTTTGACTCCTTGGTACCTTGGATTTGTTACTTTGCAGAAGCAGTTATTTCAACAGAGCCCTACATCTACATTCATTACATTCCACAAATTTGTACAGTATGTACCTACTGACAGTGACAGAATTACTCTATCTTGTGTATTTGACTATATATTGAAAATTAATCTGTACTCAGCACACTCACAGCACAATCTGGCCAGGTGTCCTGCATGGGCCTCTAGGTTGTGAGCTCTGTCCTCTGCAGCTGTAGGGAGACAAGCACACCATTATGCTTACCTGTCTATCACACTTTCAGATTAGGTATTGGTAAAACAATGCTAACAGTATATGCAAACTTGTGGGGCATTCTTGTCCCAAGCATCCTGGACCCAGGTGTCCAGAAGTCCCCTTTTCCATCACTTCAGATCATTAACATGGTGATGGACCTGTTCACCTGTGTGGGGGATATCTGTTGCACTGGTGAGATCACAACAGCCGGTCCCAGTCCTCTGACTTATACTCCGAACCCTGGTACTGGCCAAGCAGCAGCCACACATCATGGTATTTCACTAGGACTCCAACCATGACCCTGGACTCCAGAATGCCCCACAGCTGTGCCTGAAAGCTCACTCCCTCCCCAACACCTGCCATAGATCCTGCACAGTTCAAACTCCAACAGGTTTTTCTATATTCCCACCTGTTGTACTTTAAAAAGCCTGTTTTCCCATGCCTGCACATCATTGGGCCATTTTTAAAAATGTGGCATGTCACTTGCCTTCACGCAAACCAGCTTAGCTGAGCTGACCAGTGCTTAGACTAGCAAATGCTGAGCAGTGCTTCACACCACTTAGCAATGTGCAAACCAGCTAAGCAGTGCTAAAACGTTTCTTGTTTAAGCAGTGCTTGGCAAGGCTTAGCTGTGCTTAGCAGAGCTTAGCTGAGAGCAGCAAAGCAGGATTTAAAATTAATTGGCATAATTTGTATTTGCAACATAAATGCTTAATAATCTGCCTTTGTATACAAACCCTGCACCTACTGCACATAAGGCTGTCACTCTAACCATTTGGCTACCTGAATGTGTAGAAGTCTGCTATACTTTTATATATACTTATCTACTGCATTTAAGCACCAATGAGCACAGAGGTGCACCATGCCAACCTGCTCAACTATCCTTAAACTTGACCTTTGCATTCATAATTAAATGTATCTGGTTTCTATTATTAGATGTCTGGCATATGTCAATTGCTGTGCGCCGTGCCAAGTAAAAATAATAAAAAAAAAAAATTAATACATATGCATGCATTGATGCACTTTCACAGTCCAGGGATTGTGTTACTCATCTCTGGACACAGTAACACACTCCCTACACTGATTCAATAACTGTGTTACACAGCTCTCCCTCAGAAACATGCCTTCATTAATATGCATGGTGCACTACCAAGGGGATACCTTGTACACAGCCACTGTACATTCTGTGTAGGCTTCACACTATGCCTACATGGATTTTGTTAAATCTGGTGGTGAGTATAAATCAAACATCTGAGAACAAAGCTTTGAATCTGGTCCTGCACCTTCCTGTTTAGATTCAGAATCTTGAATCTCTTCAAAAAAAGGAGTATCCCTCTTTCTTTTACCAGAAACTACTTTACAAGAAAGATCAATAACCTGAACTAAGCCCTGACCCAGTCCCAGTAAACTGCTCATATTCAAAAAGGAGTAGATATATGTGTGCTTTTCTGTTTCTTTTTGACAAGAAAAAATGGGGCCAACTGTGTTACTAATGGCAGCTGCTGCTTCCCCAATGATGGGCACAGTATTCTGACACATCATGGAAACCTTCAATGTTCTCTCGCCTAGCACTGACAAGAGTGGGTCTCCCTTGCACACTAAGTGAACTTCAACAGCTGCATAGGACATGGCATAATTCTGGCCATAGTGGCTGTAGGTGGTACAACAGAGGGATCCAGGGTAAAAGATGAGTGGTCTAAGGTACAACAAATGGCCATAGCAGAGGCACCCCCCCCCCCAGAGGCTGATGTAAATTGCTAGCCTGTTGTGGTGACAAAGGCTGTTTGCTTAACTTTTTCTCTTTGTGGCTGGAAGAAAAAATGACTGTGGGGCTGGCAATCTGTTGTAAAGACTAGCCAAAAATGGTACCTCTTTCCCCAGGAAGACAAGCAACAATGATGGTAAAACTACCCATCAAAAAAGTTACCTTTATGACAGGAAAAGTGCAGAAAAAAACATTTTAACACACTGTCACAACAGCAAAATAAACACATTTTCCCTAAAAAATATGTTTTCAGTTAGTTTACATGACTTTTAAACTGACACAAAAATGAATGCTCTATTTAAAAGCACATTACAGTCTCAAGACAGTCCATTAAGACACAACACTCCTAGCTATAAAATAACTTTCCTGAAGAGGAAAGTAATAAAACATCAGTAAATATGAGAAAATGGAAGGTTTTCCCCAAAGGGAATTTATCTGCTCAGTAAAGGAAAGCACAAGCTGACTGTGTCTTCAGCATCAGGAAAGCTCTGAATAGTTTTTGTGCCCAAGCTTGTCTTTTAGTGAGCTCAGCTCAAGTTACTTGACAGCTGGGGTGTATGATAGGTGCCCTGAAGCTTTGGAAGCTGGAGAGCTGTTATATCCTTGGTAGGATATAACCCATATAGATAAGGTACTGCAACAGTGATCAATATGAAGAACATATATTTTGTTCTGTCAAGATAGTCCATGCATTGCCTGTGGGCATCCAAGTTGTGGAGTATCATGTCTACCTCATTTTTACATTCTGGAAAGAAGACAGGGAGATAGATAGCTTGGCTCAAAGTAAACAAATACCACTTTAAGCATAAATGAAGGATTTGTTCATAAGGAAACCCTATATTTGTGGAAAACATGATAAGGTTAACACAATAAGAGCTTGCAAGTCAAATACTTTTCACCCCATGATCAGAACAATGAATAACACTATTTTAGATCTTAAAAACCTCAAGTCAGCCTGATGAGTTGGTTCAAATGGAAAGTCCAGTTGTATAAGTCCTACTTAACTGTAACAGCAGATGTCCGAATTCCTAACATTTTCAGTGCCATTGTGGGTTATCTGGCAAGTTAACCCTATATTGGCCAGCTTGGAAAAGTTCAGACACCCCTCCCTCTCTATTTTTGTGACAACTGATTGGCTGAGTATATCCAGAGAGGGAAGCCTTCAGCTCTGACAGGAAGTGAGTGTTCAAGCGTTTTTGCTTCCACAAAGGAGAAAAAAAGTATTAAGCCAGAATCATTTAATAAGGGTAAATTTTCAGACAGTCATAATATCATATAAAAATGAATTCAACAACTGTCAAATCAAAGAGGATGAAACCCAGCTCAGATATGGAAAATCTTGCAGATGGTGAGCAGATGCTGCCATCAAGGCAGTGAGGAATTTAAACATCTATTGTTACAGGTAAGTAGAACATATGGAATGGTACTATGTTCATCATTCTCCCTGT
The DNA here is from genome assembly GCF_019279795.1 of Protopterus annectens. Classification (NCBI taxonomy): domain Eukaryota; kingdom Metazoa; phylum Chordata; order Ceratodontiformes; family Protopteridae; genus Protopterus; species Protopterus annectens. Next base: position 529,015,161 of record NC_056739.1, on the reverse strand, counting down.
TTCAGTGGCATTTTTGGATAGATTACCATAGCTTACCATTTCTGGAAAGTAGAAGGATAAGGAGCCAAACCCTGGAGAATGGTCCAAGCAAAGTGGGCTATGTGCTGCTTTGTGAAGGCATGAACAGAGGACCAGTTTGCTGTCTCTAGAATACTTCTGGAGTCCACCACATTCCAATATGCCATCAGATAGGATAAGGTCCCATTTGGGTGAATATTAACCTAGCCTGGAAGAGATTTATCATGGTAGGAGTAAAAGAAAACAATAGCCAAGGACAAACATTGTGCAATAGTTTTCTTAGAGACAGGTTGAACTTTCGTATCCCCAATATACAAGACAAAAGCTGTTCAGCATTCTTAATGGACTTTATGGCATCAGGGTAATACCCGAGCTTCTAGTGCTCATCCAAGGTATGAAAATAAAAAAAGTTATGTACTCACCATAACTTTTCATCTGTGTTGTCCATTTTCATTCTTCCTCAATTGAAGGGTCTTGGATCTGATTCAGATCTGTTCCAGCCCCTTCTACCAAATCCTTAGATCCAAAACTCTCGGGATGCTCCCTTTACTCAAAATGCTCCACCAACCTAACATACCTCAGATCGCATTTGCTTCCCCTAGAGATAAAAGGACAACATCTTAAAGAAATTGATAAAATATAGAATAATAAAAAAGCTGTATCTCAAACAAGGAACAAAGGTTTCCAAGAACACTGTTAGGTCTTTCCAGAAGCAAAGGGAAGGGGTCAGGTGGGTGGGAAGTTGAGGAAGAATGAATATGGACAACACAGATGGAACTTTTTAATCTGATGTTGTCATTTGCATTCATTCCTCAACTGATGGGACAAAGTCCCCAGCTAATTGAACCTTGGGTGGCCCTTATGTAAGGACATTCCAGAGTACTGCAGAGCCAAAGGCAGTTCTGTTTCTGGAAACCAAATCCAGTTAGTAATGAACAATAAAAGTATGAGCATTAGTCCAAGTAGCAGCTGCACAAATGTCATATATGGAAGCTCTTGAGCAAAAGGCTGAGGAGATTGCCACAGACCTCATGGAATGAGCTCTAGAAGACTTAGTCAGTGATAATTGTCTTTTAGTACAGACAAAGGAGATACACTCAGTTAACCATCTGGCCAGTGTAACTTTGGAAACTGGCTTGCCCAGTCTATTATGAGAGAAAGAAATAAACAACTGCTCCATTTAACTGAAAACCTTGGTTCTATTGAGATAAAAGCAACATTATCTAAGCACATCCAAAAGATGGTACATGTACTTTCTCTTATTTGAAAAGTTTGGAAAGAAAACTTGAAGGTTAATGACCTGGTCGATATTAAACTCAGATGCTACCTGCATTGGCAAGAAAGATGGGTTGGTCCATAAGGAAACCCTGTCTTTGTGGAAAATCAGGTAAGAAGATTTAGAAGACAAAGCATGGGAGTTTACACACTCATCCCTTTGATGTGATAGCAACTAGAAAAAAGATTTTCCAAGACAAAAAGTTTAGATCTGACCTGGCTGAAAGTTCAAAGGGAGTTTGAGTCAGAGCCTGCTACACAATATTTAAACCCCAAGGAGAGGTAGGGTCCATTAACAGAGGTCAAAGTAAAAGGGCTCCTTTAAGAAAGGCTTTACATAGTTTAGAAGAAAATAAGGTAAAATTATTTTCAAAAATAAGGTAAAATTATTTTCATCTAGATGGTAATTTGAAATGACAGCCAACCAGACCTTAATAGTAGAAAAGCTAGCCCCTTCATTGAAAATTGAACCTAAAAAATCATGTATAGCAGGTACAAGTGTGAGAGTAAAGAACAGGTTAAAAATGGACTTCAGTGGATTTTTTCTTGAAAATGTAAAATAAATGTTCTGCATTTCAGTGTGTACAGTGCATGCAGTTAACTAACTTGGCAAAAACATATAGCTTGGCATTCATTGTTAATAAGAATCAGAAGTAAAATATTTTATCTTTTATAAACTATGCAGCTTCTGAAATTTATTATCTACAAACAGGTCAAGACAAATTCTTCATAGGTTCATAGGTAGATACTAGGCTATCTGCCCTAGGGCATTATAAGCCTAGCCAGAGTGTATTTGGCTTCCGCCTCCCTATTAGATTAGCCTACTGTGCCTCTGTAAAGTAGGTCACAGAAGGTACCCTTTTAAGATTAGTTTACTGTGCCTCTGTCTAGCAGGGACACAGGAGAGATCCCAGGGGGTGAATTTGCGATTTCCCATCCACGCGTCCAAATTTCGCTTGAAGAGGGTCAGCGAGGGGCTATGTCTAACATGAATTGGGATTCTATTCCAGAGTGAGGGGAGCCTCTGGGAAATGAATCTGTCCCTCCAGCATGTCCTATTTATTTTTGTGCTGAGGTTTAGGTCCCTGGAGCATGTATCTCTAAGGGACTTGGATTTTTTGAGGTGGAGTATGTCCATTAATTCTGGGTTTGACATGGCTTTGTACGTCAGGCATTGATCGCCTCTGAGTAGGCGGTAAGCAACTGAGTAGAGCTGGAGTTTCTTTAGTCGAGCTGCATAAGACATCTGTTTGTAGCCCATGATCCTCTTGGTGAGGTACTTTTGGGGTCTCTCCAGTTACTGCAGGTGTCGGGTAAGGTACATCCCAAAAGGGGCATTGTATTCAATTATGGGCCTGATGAGTGATGACTAGAGGGGCACAATGACCTCTCTTGATCTAGATGCGAACCCTTTCGTGATAAGGTGGGCTATGTAGGAGGTCTTTCTAACCACTTTGGCAATGTGATTATCAAAGGAGAGATTACTATCTACGTTGGTCCCCAAATCTCTAATTACTTCTTCCGTACTTAATGGATTACCACCTATGTGGTAATTTGTGGGCACCTTGTTTTTCCCAAAGGGGATGACTATGCACTTTTATCATTTAGATTGAGGCCGTGGTTCTGGCACCAAGCATCCGTCTCTGTGAGACCCTTTTGGAGGATGCTTGTGTCAGCTGGAGATTCAATTATGGCCCCCAGTTTGCAGTCATCTGCGAACTTTGTCAGCCATAATCCCCCCGTGTTAGTCTGAACCTCAGAGAAGTATATACCGAACAAGAGAGGTCCCAGAACTGAGCCCTGTGGGACGCCACTTGTAAATGGTTTGGATTCAGACATGGCACCTGTGATTCTGACCATGTGGGTTCTATCTCTGAGCCAGTTTGCAGCTGTGTCTCGTCAATATGATACACAAGATAGGCCAAGGATGAAATGAGTTATTCTTCAGGAACAGAATGTTTAAGATACGGAAAACAAACTGTCAGCAGGCCAGCTAGAGAAGAAAGACTTATTATTCTGGCAAATTCACAAAACTGCTGATGCAGGCAGAAAAGACACTATAAAGATTGGGACTTTTTCTTTTGTATGACAGACTTTGATTATTCTAAGCTGAAGTACATTTTGATGTATATACCTGTTAGAAAAATATGTATTAATGTATATGTTTAGTGCTTATTAGAAACAAAGAAGGGATTAATACATTTTTATTCTATTAATGTTATGACAAGAAAAATGAATTCATATGAAACTGCAGTGTGCTTTCTGCAAGTTGGCCTCTGACCCTGGCAGCTGCTAGCACAGCAAAAGTTAATGTTTATGCTTTCCACAAGTGATTATCTGCTGGGTCAGGAAATTAAAGTGTAAAATAATGAGAATCTTCTGCTCTATCCTGCTTGAACAATTGGCCTTGTACATGTTCCTAGATAACACACAGCTGCAAGGAAGAAGTGATACATGAAACAAAGAGTTGGTTAGAGAAATGTATTGAGAATTGTATCTGCTATTGTGCTCGAATTAGCTTAGAACCTTGAGTGGCAACTTTCATAAAAGGACATTATAACTAACCAGGTGGCTAGCAAGGCCACGTTGTTTACCAAAATTCCTTTTTAAGCAAAATGTAGTATCAGCACCTCTGATGAATAGAATATTGTAAGCTAAAATGATGTAAAATAACTTGTGTCTGACCACATCAGTCTGGTAGGCAATGGCTAACAAGAAAGACTATAAAAGTTGTGTACTTCCTGTTTTATTCAGACAAAATTCTGTACTTGTACGTTTTTTGTCTCCTGGTGTACACTAGTAAAGTAACAGAACCTGAACCTCCTGTGTATTGATCTTTTTATTACAGTATTTTTCATTTAACAGATTGGTCCTTCAGACTGGAATCCCTCAAATCAGCTACGGATCAGAGCGTAGTGGTGGTCGAAAACCGTATACGGGAGAAGACACCAAAATGGTTCTTCTTGAGAGAAAAGACCTCCGACTGAATTGTCTTTCAAAGAGGCTGGCCACTTTCTGATCTGTGACTGAAGAGCGGATTTCCACTTCGAACCATGCTGGTCAATAATGGAGGCTCAGGTAAGGAGAAATGTTGCCTTTTTTCTGCTTTAGATCAGGGACTAGGTTACAGTAAATGTTGTTTTTTGTCAGATTTGTTATACAGATCAGGGACAGAAAAGTTACTGTTTTTTTGGTCATAGATCAGGGTAACAGAATAAGGTAGGCAGTTATTCTAGATAAACTGTGAAGAAAAACTAATGTTGTGGTTCTACGTGATAGGAAGGGCTATGTAACATTTTTTCAGTCAGAATAACATGGGAAATCAGTGCACTAAAACATCGCGAGATCCACCCCTAACTGAAGATGCAAAATACATGCAACTACAACGTGTTGATAATGTTAGATATTATGCAAAATGGGTTAACAAATATGAATTTGATGGTAAATTAGACAAATCTTCACTTGTTAAATGTATTAAGCAGCTTAAAAGTGATGCGAAAGGTCAGGTAAAAAAACAACGACAATTAGGCATTCCTCAGGCACACAGGTGGATTGAGGAAGCAAACTGTAGGGATTGTAAACAAAATAAGAAGGTAGCTACAGAAGATAAGGGAGATGAGGACTGACTATATGATGGTACACCATATGAGGGTCAGGAGTCATCAAAAAGAGACAATAAAGAAAAGACAAATGTAAATGTGATAGAAGGAGTAGAGGAAGTGCAAGTAGACATGGAGGATGAAGAAAATGAGATTTTAGATTTAGCATTATTGAGCCTAGAGCTCTACCTAACAGACACAAAACCGGAAGTTACACTTCTGGTGGAGGGGAAGGAAGTTAAATTCCTCTGTGATTCAGGAGCGTCACGGACTCTGATACACCCCTCCAAGTTACCGGAACATTCAGAATCACCTGATTATATATTAGTGAAAGCTGCAAATGGACAGCTATACCGGGAACCACTTTCCCATGATATAGCAATACAGACCCTGTTTCAGGGATGACTCAAAAGAGTAAAATTGTTGTTTCTGCAAAATGTCCAGTGAACCTATGAGGTAGGGACCTTATGCAGATATTTGGCATAGCAGTAGTTCCAACTATGCAGGGTATGGAGGCGCAGCAACAAATGGATACTTTTGTGGTGCGACTGGAGGGTGAAACTTTTTACTGGTACAGCCAGGACTTGGTTACGACTGTTCCAGTGGCAGTGACCGAGGAACTGATGAATGTAGCCATCAGTAAATCCCCCTCCCTTGACACTGACAGACAACATTTGTTGCATTGCACTCTGTATTACTGTAGCACACCAGGACCTGATAAGGAATATGAGCAAGAATTGTTAAAAAATCTTGCAAACAGATTAATATTACGTATCTGTACTGGGATACTGAGGGGAACAGTGTTGTTAGCTGTTCATTACCTCAAGAGTTCCTTGCACTTTACAAATCTAATCGATTACCACATGTTAGTTTAACTAAAAACAGAAGTACAAAATGGGCAGACCTAGGAGAAAAAGTCACAAGATGGGAGAAACAAACTGACTTAGAATTATCAGAACAGGGAATACAGAAACAAAAACTGAATTGGTTAACACAGACACACCCAGCTGTACACTTGCAGTCTAGCGAGGACAGCTGATTAGCACTCTTATTAGAAGAAGAGGAAAAAGCCTTATGTGGCATACCAAAGATTCTTTGGTCAACAGGCAAATCAGATGTAGGACTTATTCGAACAGCAGGACCAGTTATTATTACGGCAAAGTCAGCATTTAGACCGCAAAAGAGACAATATCCTTTGAGAAAAGATGCGGAGATAGGACTCAAACCTATAATAGCAGCATTACTTAAGGAAGGAGTACTGGTGGAATCTCCTGATTCTCCATGTAATACACCCTTATTTCCTGTTAAAAAAGCAAACGGGGAATGGCGTATGGTCCAAGATTTACAAGCTGTAAATGATGCAGTAATACCTAGAGCACCTACGGTGCCAGATCCACACACTTTGTTAAAAGATTTGAAACCTCACCAGAAATACTTCTCTGTGGTAGATATCAGTAATGCATTCTTTTCAATACCTATACATCCTATACATTTCAGGGGAAAAGGTATACTTATACTCGACTACCACAGGGATATTGTGAGTCCAACAATATTTGCACAAGAAATGGCTAGTAATTTGGTGGGATTCACCCCACAGGGGGGTAGTCAGATTCTACTTTATGTAGACGACATCTTGCTGGCAGCCCCCACCCAGCAACAATGCAGGGAGGATACCATAGCACTATTAGAATTCTTAGCAACACAGGGACACAAAGTAAACAAAAACAAATTACAGCTTTGGAAAAAGCAGGTTAAATACCTAGGATATGTAATATCCAAAGAAGGTAGAATACTAGATGAGGATAGAAAAACAGCGATTTTACAAGCACCCAAACCAACGACCAAGAAGGAAATGATGTCCTTCCTGGGAACAACCAACTTTTGCCGGAGTTGGATTCCAAACTATGCTTTGGAATCTGCTCCGCTGACTGATTTGATATACAAAAAGCCGATGGCAGCACAAGATTTGTTACAATGGACACCTGAAGCAGAAATAGCTTTCTGCAGGTTGAAGGAATTGATAGCTTCTTCATTAGTCTTAGGACTACCAAACTATCATCAACGTTTCTTTCAGACTGTAGACTGTAAGCAGGGATATATGACATCAGTGTTAACACAACAACATAGGGATAAGCAACGCCCCATAGCTTACTATTCATCACAGTTAAACCCAGTGGTGCGATCCTTGCCCCACTGTGTACAAGCAGTAGTCGCAGCTGCAATGGCAGTACAGGCTTCAGTCTCAGTAGTGTTATTCCACCCTCTCACATTGAGAGTGCCTCATGCAGTCGCGATAATTTTACTGCAAGAAAAAGTAGCATATCTTTCTCCTGCTAGACACCTTTCCTGTATGACTATACTGTTGAGCCAACCTCATATGACAATTGAATGATGCATGACATTAAATCCGTCAACTTTGCTCCCAACCCCTGCGGATGGCACACCGCACAGTTGCCTGCAGGAAATTGAGCAGAAAACATTACCCAGACAAGATCTCATGGATATTCCCTTGGATAATGCTGAGGTGACATATTACGTGGACGGCTCATGAAGATGGGGCCCTACAGGGAAAAATCTAGTGGGGTATGCAGTAGTTACAGACACTGAAACCTTAGAAGCTCAATCCTTACCATACAACTTATCTGCACAAGCAGCAGAATTGATTGCCTTGACACGAGCTTGTACTTTAGTAAAAGACAAATGTGTAAACATATATACTGACAGTCAGTATGCTTTTTCTACTGTACATGTTTTTTCGCAACAGTGGAAAAATAGAGGGATGATAACATCTAGTGGCAAACCAATTAATCATGCGCAATTTATTTTAGATTTGTTAGAATCCATTCAGTTACCTACCAAAGTAGCTATTTGCAAATGCGTAGCTCATACGAAACAACAGGACAGAATTTCAAAAGGTAATGCGAGAGCTGATGCAGCTGCAATGCAAGCAGCTTCAGACTCAGAAACTTTTCTTCTAGATGAGGGATTACAGCGCTCTGAAATTTTAGATCTAGAAATGTTAAAAACAATGCAGACGCTTACTACATAAGCAGAAAAACAAAAATGGGAAAGATGAGGAGCAATCCTTGAAAACGGACTGTACATCTCTAAAGAAAAAAAAACAATTTTGCCGTCTAATCTGTTTAGATATGCAGCTTTGTTGAGCCATGGGCAGTGCCATGTCTCAACAGGGGGGATGGTACAGTTAGTAAACCGAATATTCCAAACGTATGGATTTACAAATTATATAAAAAAAATTTGTGCGGCATGTCATGTTTGTAATAAACATCATGAACAAGGGGCATTAAAACCTAAACAAGGGAGTTTTCCTACACCGCCATATCCATTTCATACCATTTGTATGGATTTTATAGAATTGAACAAATGTGATAACAAAAAGTACTGCCTTGTCATTGTAGATATGTTTTCCAAATGGGTGGAAGCCTTTCCGACTAAAAACCCGGATGCAACAACAGTGGCAAAAGCCCTCATAAAGGAGATTATTCCTAGATTCGGCATACCAGAAAGGATTTATAGTGACAATGGCACACATTTTGTGAACCAAACCATACAGCAGTTGGGACGTTTCTTTGGAATTTCCCTGAAGAACCATTGTGCTTATCACCCTCAGTCTGCAGGACTGGTGGAGAGGCACAATGGAGTCCTTAAAAATAAACTTAGAAAGTTAGTTAGTGAGACACAGAAGAACTGGGTGTACTGTCTGCCTCTGGCACTGCTGAGTATGTGAACAGTTCCAAATGCAAAGGGTTTAACTCCTTTTGAAATGGTGTTTGGGAGGGCATATTATGTACCTCAGTGGAAAGCTCTCATGCCTGCAGAACAGGAGGCTGATAGTTCACTAGCTAGTTATATGAGGAAACTGTTAACAAATAAATCTCTTTTGCAGTTTAACTCTGTTTTAGATAAAGAACAGACCAGACCATTGGAAGCGATTCTAGCCCCAGGCACGTGGGTCTGGGTGAAGGTAACAAAGAGGAAGAATTGGGCAAGCCCAAAGTGGGAAGGACTGTATCAGGTATTATTGGCAATGCCTACTGCGGTTAGAGTAGCTGAGAGGACTTCTTGGATTCATTTGACGCATTGTAAACCGGTAAAGAACTTTCAACTTGATAAGAACATTGTAACTGTTACACAACAAGAACAAAATGACCAAGAATAGAGCAAATAGAAATGCAGAGCAAACTCAAAAATGTTGCATAATCATCTTATTGATTGTACATTTATTAACTGTACTAGCGACAATTTTCTTTTTGTTTTGGTTTTTCCTTTTTTCAACCACACAAGTAAAGTTGGATAAACGTGATGAATCACCCATAGACTGGCATCCAAACTTTAACACGTACCTAGCAATTAAACGTGTATATGCTGAGACTTTAAACATTTCAAACTGATGGGTTTGTACAGCTACACCAACAGCATATGAGGGACTCCTAATGTCCGCTATTCCTTTAGGGATCAATGAGACTTGGGAAAATCTGCTTTTTGACACTACAACTGTGAGATCACAGGATAAAATAGCATTGTATTTACCTATTACACAAAAGAGGACTGTATGTTTTTATAAAACGATACTCTCCAGGTGGGCTGGAGTAACTGTAACATAACAATATCTTATAAATGTTATACTAAGACTAGTAGTGGGAATACTGTTTGCAATACTAACTATGATTCATATTTAAGCCCAATGAAAATGACATTGAATGAAATGCAAAGAAATCCTGTTTTGTTTAAACAATTGTCAATCATAGATAAGAAAATGTTTCATGCAGGGCGAGTGCGTATTAGCACTAAAGTTGAAAACTATTATTTTGTGTGTGGGAAAAGGGCATACAAATGGCTACCTGAGAATTGGTCCGGCAGTTGTTTTTTGGGTTACCTGGTTCCGGTCTTACAACACACTGCGGAATTGCCTCTGGGAAAAATACGGGAATGTAAGAGATGTTACCAAGAAAACTGAAGATCCAATTGAGAAACCTGTGAATCCAGTAGGGCAAATTGAAGCAAGCTGGAAAGACCATAACTCCATGAAGGACAAAGACAAATTGACACATATGGACTTGAGTGACGCTGTTATATCTTGGACAGGTATACTCCCAGCATATGGCACAGTAAAATCGATTTGGGAGCTGAGAAAACTGTCAGAACTTCTTGAAGTAATGAGTAATGCAACTTTTTCTGCTCTCGAATTTGTGACTGATGAACTAAATGCCATGAGAACTGTTGTGTTGCAAAATCGTATTGCTCTCAACTTCACCCTGGCGGCAAGAGGTGGTTCGTGCACGCTGATAAAAGAGGAGTGCTGTTCTTATATACCAGACAATAAGCATGAGATTAATAACCATCTGGAGGTGATTCAGTAAGTGTCGGCCATGACCAAACCAGGCCCAAACCTACTGACGGACTTTTTCCAGAATTTGTTTGGGGGGTAGGGTACCATCCTAATGAACATTCTGATTGCCATTTGTGTAGGTTTACTCCTATTGGGAGCATGTATTTGTTGTAGAATTCCCTGCATGAAAAGATTAATTAAAGATTTCATAGATATGTCTGTCTTTGAAACCCTGTATCAAGACATTGACCTTGAAAAACTGGTTCCAAATGAAATTCTTTCCGAAGTCTAAACTGAATGACTCTCCTAAACTGCAAGTCCTAAGTGGAAGAGGTTAGGAGAAGAAATAAAACTGTTTATGCTTTTGAGAATAGAATAAAAAGTATTAACAGGGGGGGAAATGTTAGAAAAATATGTATTAATGTATATGTTTAGTGCTTATTAGAAGCAAAGAAGAGATTAATACATTTTTATTCTATTAATGTTATGACAAGAAAAATGAATTCATATGAAACTGCAGTGTGCTTTCTGCAAGTTGGCCTCTGACCCTGGCAGCTGCTAGCACAGCAAAAGTTAATGTTTATGCTTTCCACAAGTGATTATCTGCTGGGTCAGGAAATTAAAGTGTAAAATAATGAGATACTTCTGCTCTATCCTGCTTGAACAATTGGCCTTGTACATGTTCCTAGATAACGCACAGCTGCAAGGAAGAAGTGATACATGAAACAAAGAGTTGGTTAGAGAAATGTATTGAGAATTGTATCTGCTATTGTGCTCGAATTAGCTTAGAACCTTGAGTGGCAACTTTCATAAAAGGACGTTATAACTAACCAGGTGGCTAGCAAGGCCACGTTGTTTACCAAAATTCTTTTTTAAGCAAAATGTAGTATCAGCACCTCTGATGAATAGAAGATTGTAAGCTAAAATGATGTAAAATAACTTGTGACTGACCACGTCAGTCTGGTAGGCAATGGCTAACAAGAAAGACTATAAAAGTTGTGTACTTCCTGTTTTATTCAGACAAAATTCTGTACTTGTACGTTTTTTGCCTCCTGGTGTACACTAGTAAAGTACCTGAACCTGAACCTCCTGTGTATTGATCTTTTTATTACAGTATTTTTCATTTAACAATACCTTTCATTGTTTAGCTAGATGTAAAAACCTCATGTGCAAATGAATGTCAGAACAGCAGAACTGTTTCTGTGTCTTCATTGAATAAAGGTACAGACTACCTGAAATAGTGTAGTACCATGTTAACCTTAACAACAATGGCAGAAAGAGGATCCAGATCCCTGTTTATGGTGCAGAATACAAATCCCGTCCATTTACTTTTGTAAATCTTTGTAGTAGACGCTTTTAGAGAAGATAAAAATATGGCAGTCCAGAGAGGAGAGCATGGGCTGTCTAGCAATAAATGGAAATTGAGAAACCATGCAGGCAGTTTGAGCCCAGTTATGTCTGGATGAATCATCCTTGTCAGGTGAGACAGGAGGTCTGGGTTTGGAACCAGTATCCAGGGTGGCTGTAGGAGGTTAGGCCAGAGGAAGGGGACCATATCTGATGAGGACAATGGGGACAATGAGGATAACTTTTGCAGAAATTTGGAAATAAGTGGCAACAGTGAGTAAGTGTAAAGAAGACAATAGGGCCAGTAGTGGACTAGAACATTTCTTGGTGACTCCCCATTGGAATAATCAGGGCAAAGAACCTGCTGCACTTATTGTTGAGAGGAGAAGTGAACAGGTCACTGCAAGGTTGGCTCCAAATGATAAGAATTCCTCTAAGCTTCTTTGGCATTGAGAGACTACTTGTGAGGCATCATAATTGACCTGCTTAGTCTGTCTTTAATCAGCTGGCTTTTCCTGAAATGTGCATTGCTATCAGAAAGCAACTGGAAGTGATTGCCCACTGTCATACTCTCATTGCTTCTTAACAAAACAGATAAGACTTGGTTCCTCTCTATCTGTTGATGTATTAGACCATTGACATATTGTCCATCTGAATAGCAAAAGTGTCTGAGGGGAGAATGTCATGAAAGCTCTACAATGCTAGAAGAACTTCTGTCATTTACAGCACATGGATATGCAGCTTGATCTCTATGGAGGACCACATACTGTAATTTTGACTGTACTTCCCAGGTAGTGCCCCCAAGTTGACAGGAATCAGTGGTCTCCATGGCTGTGGGCAGGGAAAGAACAAATTGATGGCCATCATAGAGTTTGTTCGAAGGAATCCACAAAAGAAGATACCTTTTGCATGCTTGGTTAAAGGATGCTGAAGAATGGAGCACTGGACTAACAGTGTCCATTGAAGAATTTGCGTGTGAAACCTGACTAGAGGGGATGACGGTGATATCAGCTACCTTGGATCTCAAGGCTTGTAAAATTAGTTGCACTGGAAGAGAAGAATAAAATGTTATGTACTCACCATAACATTCCATCTGTGTTGTCCATTTTTATTCTTCCTCAACTAATGGGTTTGGATCTGAGACTCAAATATGACATGGCCACTTCTTCCAGATCATCATTTCCCAGAAATCTGGATCTTCTCCCTTTACCTATATGCCCTGGCAACTTTACATACCTCAGATAAAGTTTGCTGCCCCTAGAAGTAAAAGGACTACAAATAACAGAAAAAGGCAGAGCTAGAATAGGAAAAAGGAAGCTGGAGCTCAAGCAAGGAACAGAGATTCCTATAGAGCTCTAGATCTCTCTAGAAGGACAAAATGAGGATGCAGGTGGGTGGGGAGTTGAGGAAGAATAAAAATGGACAGCACAGATTATATTTTATGGAGTGTACATAACTTTTGAATCTGATGTTGTCATTTTCATTCATTCCACAACTGAAAGGACAGAGTCTGCAGCTACTGTAACACTGAGAATTACCTAAGGAAGGATATTTTGGAGCACTTTTGAGCCAAAAGCCACCCTATTCCTAGAAATCAAATCCAACTTGTAATGAGCAATGAAAGTGTGTGGATTAGCCCAAGATGCAACTGCACAGATATCATCTAAAGATGTTTTGGACCAAAAATCTGAAGAAACCAACATAAATCTCATGGAATGTTAATGTTTTGGTAAAGAGAAACTAATTTGCCATAGACAAAGGTTATACAATCAGTCAATCATTTGGTCAGTGTAACTTTAGATACTGTATTGCCTAGTCTAGTAGAAGTAGAAGAAACAGAAATAACTAACTGGTCAGATTTCCTAAAGTCCTCGGTTCTATGAAGGTAGAAATTAAGTTGTCTATGCACATCCAACAGGTGTAACATGTATTCTTCTTTGAAAAATTTGGAAAGAAAACTGGGAGATTAATGACCTGGCAAATATTTGACTCAGATGCTACCTTAGGTAAAAAAGGATTAGTTTGCAAAAACACTCTGTCCTTGTGAAAAAGTTAGTTAAGGAGGTTTTGAAGACAGAGCCTGGAGTTCAGATATTCTTCTGGATGATGTAATAACCACTAGATAAATATGATTTTCCAAGATAAAAATGTTAGGTCAGCTTTGGCTGAAGGTGCAAAGGGAGATTGAGTTAAAGCTTGAAGCATTATATTTAAATCACAAAGAGAGTATGATCTTTTAATAGAGGTCTAAGCAAAAAAGCTCCCTTTTGAAAAGCCTTGCATAATTTAGAAGAGGCTAATGTAGAGTTATTTTCATCCATGTGGAAATTAGAAATGACAGCCAACTGAACTCTAATAGTTGAAAAACTAGCCCTTCACTAAAGACTGAAGCTACAAAATTGAGGATCGCTGGTACAGGACCTGAAAAAGGGTCAAGATCTTTGCTATTTACTCTTGTAAGTCTTTCTAGTAGAAGCCTTATGGGAAGATATCAAAATATGACATACAGTGGAAGAGAACCTGGGCTGTCTAACAATTAGCAGAACTGAAGAAACCTTGCAGTCAATTTAAGGCCTGTTATGTCCAGATGAGTCATACCTGTCAGGTGAGACAGGAGGTCTGAAATTGGATCTAGATTCCATGGTGGATGTAGAAGATGAAGTCAAAGGAACAGGAACTAAATCTGACAAGGCCAAAAGGGGACAATTAGGATAACTGTGCTCTTCAACTCAACTGCATCCTGAAGAAATTTAGGAATTAGTGGTAAAGGTGGAACAGTATACAGGAGTCTGGATGGTCAATCATGGACTAGAGCATCTCTTGGTGCCTCCCCCAATGGAAGGATCAGGCCAAAAATCCTGCTGCATTTGTTGTTGAGGGGAGAGGCAAATAGATCGCAGCATGGTTGGCTCTACTGATGGAAAATTTTCTCCATCATTTAGACATTGAAAGGTCACTTATGAGGCATCAAAATGGACATGTTTAGTTTGTCTGAAATCATGTTGGATTTTTCCAGGATGTGCATTGAGTGATTGGAAGAGATCACCCATTGCCAAACTCTCATAGCTTTTCAACAAAGAAGGTAAGATCTGGTTCCCCCTTGCTTGTTGATGAACCATATACTGACATATTGTCCATTTGAATCACAATTGTCCCAAAAGGGAGAACATATTGAAAAGCCAGAAATGCTTGGAGGACAGCCTCATCTCCAGGGCACTGGTATGCGTCTTTGCCTCTTGGGTGACCATGTGCCTTGGACTGCCCTTTTCAAGTAGTGCACCCCACCACCCAAGATGGGATGCATCTGTGGTCACCATGGTCTTTGGAATGGGAAGAAGAAGAAAGGGGCAACTTTCATCTAGCTGGTTTCAATGAATCTATCATAGAACATATCTTTTGCATGCTTGCGTAATCCTGATTGGCATGGATAATGGATGTTGGAGAATGGACCATTGAGTTGAGAGTCCATTGAATGATCCTCATATGGAATGTGGCCAATGGAACAAGGGTGATAGCTGCTGCCATGAAACCCAAAGCCTGTAGGATCAGATGGGCTGGAACAGATGAGTTCTGAATTACTTTCTTTACTTGCAACTGCAGAGAGTTTATTCAAATATTGGGGGGGGCAGGCTATCTGACTGATTGTGTTAAAATTTGCCCTTACGAACTCCAGACTCTGTGTTGGGGTAAGTTGATATATATTGTAAATTAACTGATATTCCCAGATGAGGACACAACTGGAGCAAGTAGTCCCTTGCCTGCATTAGTTGATGCCTGGTTGGGACAGTAAGGGGCCAGTTGTCTAGATACTGAAACACCTAGAATCCCAGCAGTCTCAAGTGAGCTGCTTCCACTGCCATGCACTTGGTGAACACCCTAGGGGCTGGGGTGAGACAAAAGGGCAGTACTATTAACTGATAATGGCTGGCTCCCAGTTGTAAGTGTAGATATCTTCTGCAGTTTTTCATTTTGATGTGGTAGTACACATCCTGAAGATCTGTCAAACACATCCAGTTGTCCTTCTGCAGCACAGGCAAAATGGACTGAACTATGACCCTCCAAAACTTTTTATACTGAACAAACTGATTTAACTTGCTGAGATCCAAAATTGGTCTCAAGTCCCCTGGCCTTTTTGGCACTAAGAAGAATCTTGAGTAAGTTCCAGATCATCTTTGGTCTAGGGGGACCTCTTGAATGACTTTTTTTCCAGCAGCTTTTTTTTATTTCTACAGATGCTTCTTCTGTCTGACTGGGCAGAACATCAGGGATTTTCATCGGAACTGTGGGATGGGCTAGAGAAAATGTACGGTATAACCTCAGGATATAATCCTCTGCACCAACAAATCTTTTGCAATAGCTAGCCAAGCTCTCTCATGCAGGGATAATCAACCCATGACTGCCTCTGTAGAGGGACAGTCGGGCCTTCTTTCAGGAGCATTGATAGGACCTATGTGAGAAAGAAACTATAGAGCCCTGTTTCTGTGGATCATCTCTGCTGTAAGGCCAGCATATTCTACGGAATCCTGGAAAGGCCCATGGGACTTCTTAAACCACATCTTTCT
Organism: Protopterus annectens; assembly: GCF_019279795.1. Lineage (NCBI taxonomy): Eukaryota > Metazoa > Chordata > Ceratodontiformes > Protopteridae > Protopterus > Protopterus annectens. The sequence continues at coordinate 528,999,010 of NC_056739.1, read as the reverse complement.
ACCACCTCATTGTTTCCTAGAGAAGGGCCATTGAGGTGTAGAAAAACATACAACCACAGCAGACAGAGTATTTCCTTTTTGTTCACACCTGGAGAGTGTATCCTTAACCTTGGAGCCAATAAGACAAAATCCATCAAAGGGGCATTAATAAAAGAAGACTTAAATGGTACTGAAAAATTGGGTCTATATTACCACATTGAAAAAGCCATTAATTAAATGGCTTTATAACTGAAAATGCCGGTAAAAGTACTGTGTATTTTGAAATTGCGGTACAGTGAAGATTGGAACATTTGCCTTTTCTTCACTGTAGTTGATATATATATATATATATATATATATATATATATATATATATATATATATATATATATATACAATTAGTGGGGGATGTGAGGGGTGCAGCTCCACCACAAAAGTGAGGTCTATTAACACATTTTTGGTTATAAAGTCATTTGAATAACAGCTTTTTTGATGTGGTAATATAGACCCACAAAATTACATAAGCCCATCCAGCCTATCCAGGCATGTCACCTGATAGCTATGCCTGAACCCACTGGCTGTGAGGTACCTTCCACAGCATGGAACATCAACCTCATGGATGCATTTGAAATAGACAGGGTGGACAGCTGCAAGGAGATCCTGTTGTCATCTTCAGAGGACATAGACCTAAAAAGAGATTTGGTAAGTTCCCTGATAACATCCCTTTGCAGTCTTGTAAAATGTGCTAAGTAATTCAGTGACCTAAGGGTAAAGATCACTGAAGCATAAACACACTTCCCAAATCTGTCCAACACCCTAGACTCCCTAATATGGGGAGGGACAGGCACATTCTTCTCTGCTAGTTCCTTTCTTGCAGTTGCAGCAACAGTCATGGCATCAACAGAAACTCCCTTGCTCCAGTGTGCATGTTCTTTAGGTGGTGGCAAGATTCTTTTCCAGTCTCTTAGGTATTGGCTCAACAGTGTTTTGCTCCTTCCAAGTCCACCAAGAGACTAAATCAAAGAGCTCATCAGCTGGATGGTGGTCATCAAAGAAGTAGATGGGCCAGACCTGAAATTCTTCAGGAACACCAATTTCTCCTGTGAAGGGGTATTAGAAGATTTCAAGAGCTCCAAGACATCTCCAAAAGGAGATGTCATCAGATAGGGATCTGAGGGATCCTTCCCCCTCATCAAAATCAGTGTCCTCTGTGTGAGATTTATGGGGGAATCTAAGCACCTCTTTTTGCACATCCTCTTGTGAGGGGCTTCCTCAGTAGGGTGTTCTGGGGAAATATCAGAAGAGATAACAATGCCTGATGGGCTGGCTGGAGGCTTGCTGGTTTGACTGTCCCAGTGGAAGAGATGATCAAGGATCAGGACACAGAACGGTATGAGATAGAGTTGTCTGATCAGATGGAACAGGGATGTCTGTTCTCTAGGCATAGAGAGAGCCCTCTCCATAACCTCAAAAGCAGAATACCTAGTAGAAATAGAAGTAGATTGATCCAAGGCTGATATCTCTTGCATTGTTGGTTCCTGCAACCCCATAAGCATTCCACCCAAGGAGGAAGTTGGACCTGAGCTATCCAGCATTGAGGCTGCGAGGGGAAGAGATGGCTACAAAAGCTTCAGAGTCAACTCCAAGCCCACTAATCCGGTGTCGATGCTTTAACTCCAAGAGTTCTCTGGCTCTAGAAGACTAGATACAAGTCAGCTCGGGGAACCATCAGAATTGAAGAACAAACACTCTTTGATCCAAAGTAGACACTCCCAGGGATCTCATATCTGATGGCTTTGAAACAAAAAGATGGATTGGAGAAGGAGATACCAAAGAAGAAATAGACAGTTATTGCCTCTCAGGACCTGAAGGGGTCTGAACAGGGATAACCCCCATTTGTATCTGTGCTCTGATGAACTTCATCATATCATCATCCTGTCTACATCTGCTTCTGAAAGGCTTCTGGAGGACTGAAGAGAGAAGGTAGTGGAGGGAGGCCTAGAATACCTTTGAGGCAACTCTTCTAGGAATGGAGAAGGGAGCCTGGAAGAAAACGGTTCCTATCAAGGTGGAGGGGGGGGGGTTGGATCCATAGAGATCTTGAACTTTGGGCTGTCAGATCTGAGACAGATGGATCTGACTGTTTTAGGATCTTGGTGGGGGGGCCATCAAGGGAGTTGAAGCTGAAGTTGAGGGACAATCAGGAGACTTTATCTGGGACTCCTTGTCCTTAGTTTGAGAATCAACTTTTAACTTTCTGACTACTTAGAAAGGGTTTGAGTCCCAGACACTGAGGAGGAAGATTTAGAGGGTGACAGATCCTGCAGAATTAATTTGTTCGCATGGTCAATTAAGGCCATGGAATTAAAAATCATAACAAATATCACAGTCTATATTAAGGTAGACTGGACCTAAACAATGAACACATTCCCTGTGAACATCAGAATTTGGGATCTTATACCAACAAGAAATATACTTTTTAAACCAGAGGACTTCTCAAACATCTTGTAAGCTTTACCAACAAAAGGGAGATACAACAAATTCTTAACCAAAAGGCCAGGAAGCAATCTAATCACATTTATCTATAACAGACAAACAAAAATCTTTTCTCTCTCTCTTTTTTTTTTAAGGAAGGGGAAAGGGATACAAAGGAGAAACTACCAGCAATGGTAGGTAGAGAACTTGAAGGAGTACAAAAGAATAACAGAAATGGTAATTAAAGAAGTACCACAGACTGTAACTTAGCAGTAACAAGGATAAGGAAGAAAGGCAAAATACCCAAATTTTAGTAACTCATAAATATCAATTAGAAGGAAACATCTAACTATTATACCAAAATTGCTCAAGGGATAGGAATCTGCATCTGACACCTAATGGCAGCAAACAAGATCAGTGTTACATTAGGTTGGTGGGGCATTATGGGTAAAGGGAGGCGCTCAAGAGTTCTAGGATCCAAAGGTCTGGAAAAAGTGGCTACGCCATTTGAGGAATGAATGAAAGTGACAACATCAGATTGTTGTATTACTTTCCTGATCTCAGATATGAGTGTCTGGATTCGAGCAGGTGGAAGAGAGGCTATCTGACTGTGTCCACACAAGCACCTATGAACTCCAGACACTGCATAGGTGTGAGTTGTAATTTGTTGTAATTGACTGTGATATCTAAATGCATACTAAACTGGATCAAGTAGTCCCATTCTTGCAGGACCAGATACCTGGTTAATGAAGTTAAGATCCAAATTGTCTAGGTATGAAAACAATCAGAATCCCAGCAGTCTCAAGTGAGTTACTACCATCCCCATGCATTTGGTGAACACCCTGAGGGCTGTGGTGAGACTAAATGGCAGTGGTCTGAACTGGTAATGATTGTCTCCCAGTCAAAAGTGTAGATATCTTCTAGAGAATCTGTTCATTTTGATGTGATAGCATGCATCTTGATCTATCAAACAAATCCAATCATCCTTTTACAGTAGAGGCAGTATGGCCCGAACTGTGACCATCTGAAAACTTGAATATTGCACAAACTAGTTTAGTCTGCCAATATCCAGGATGGGTCTCAAGTACCATGTCTTCTTTGGCACTAAGAATAATCATGAATAAGGCCCAGATCCTCTCTGGTCTGAGGGGACCTTCTGGGTGACTTTTTATAAACAGCTTTTCTATTTGTAATTCAGCTGCTTCCCTCTAATTGGATGGAACATCAAGGATTCTTTTCTTTCTTGTGGGGAAAATTTGGGAACATGGTATGATATAACCTCTGGAGATAATTCTCTGCAACCAGGAATTTTTTTTGCTATGGATAGCCAGGCTCTTTGGTGCAAAGACAAATGTCCCTGACTGCCTCCAGATGGTAGCAGTCAGGCCTCCTTTCAGGAGTCCTGGTAGGACTTGTTTTAGAAGCAATCCCAGAAACCCTGGTTCTGTGGGCCTTCTCTGCCATGGGTGTGGTGTCTTCCATTTGAGATCCCCCTCTGCTGTTAGAGAACTATCTCCTCATGAGTCTTGAAAAGGGACATGGGATTTATGAAAACACATTTTTCTACCTCCTCATTGATTCCTAGAGAAGGGTATTTGAGGGGTAGAAAAATGTATGGTCACAGCAGACAAGGTCTTTCCCTTTTGCTCACATCAGGAGACCATGTCCTTTACTTTGGAGCCAAATAAGGAAGATCCATCAAAAGGAGCACTGATAAATGAAGACATAAAAGGTTTCACAAAATCACAGTCACATCCAGACTTTCCTCAATGGCTTTACCTGAACCCACCACTGGTGTGGTACCTTCTGTTGTATGGGAAGTCAGCCTCATGGATTCTTTAGAAATTGATGCAGGGTAGCTCTTTGTGAAGAGACTCTAGTCTGGTCCTTGACAGACATAGACCAAGAAATAGATTTGGACAGTTCTTTAGTGAAATCTCATTGTGATCTTGTAACATGTGCCAGGTAATTCAATGACCACAGAGCAAAATCTGTCCAAGGCCCTGGACTCCCAGTTAGGGGGATGGACAGAAGGGGTGTGTTCTGCAAGCTATTTTTTGGTGGCAGCAGCTACAACCATGGCATCAACTAGGAACCCCTTGCTCCAATGTGTCCTGTCATTGTGAGGAGCTAGAATTTTGTCTGGAAGTTTAGGGAACAGCTCAATAGTATCTGGTTCCTTTGTCAGCCATGGGAGTTACCCAAGAAGTAGCCAGGACAGACCTGAAAGCCACCAGGAACACCAATTCCTCTTAGGAAGGTAAATCAGAAGACTCTTCAAATGAGATGTCTTCAGGTGGAGATCTGGGGGACCTCTCCCCTTCATTGAAATCAGTGTCCTCAGTAAGATAACGCTGAGGGGAATTTAGGTGCATCCTTTTACATGTCCTCTTCCAGGGGACCTCCTCAATGGGACAGTCTGGGGAAATATTGGAAGACATGAAGATGTCCTGAGGGACAAACTGGAGACTTGATCAGGATGGCTGTCGCAGTGGAATGGGTGATCAAGGCTCAGTGCAGAGAACTGAAGGAGGTATAGTTGTCTGATCTGAGGAGGGCAGGTATGTCATTTAATCATATTAAGAGAAGGCCTTCTTCACAACCTCAAAGGCAGAGTGCATTGGGGGAAACCAAATTTGACAGCAAAGGAGCAGATAATGAATTGTCAGCTCCAGCAACCCCAAGCACTCCACCTGAGGAAGGAGTTGGGTCTGAGCTGTCCAGCACTGAAGCTCCAAGGAGCAGAGATGGTTCTGATAGCTTTGGTGTTGACCCTAGCCCCTCAAATCTGTAGCCAGCACTTTGGGACTAAGAGTCCTCTGCCTCTGAAAGGCTCAGTGCTGGGTGACTCAGGGAAGTTACCATAGTTGAAGAACAGACTGTTTTTGGCTCTGATGAGGACAGCCCTAGGAGTCCTGCATCCAAGGCCCCCAAAACAGTGGATCAGATCGGAGAATTAGAAACCAAATGGGAAGTAGACAAACGTTTGTTCATGGATCTGGTAGTAGTTGGAGTAGGAAGTGTCCCCATATGGATCTCAGCTCTGAGGAATTTTGTCATCATCCTATCCATATTAGCCTTGGATAAACTTCTGCAAGACTTGGGAGAAGATGTGGAGGACAGAGGTCTTGAATGTCTGGGCATGGATTACTCTGAGGAGTGTGAAGGGAGCTGAGAAATAACTGGATCCAGTACGAGGAGAGGAGATTGGATCTGGGGGGATTTTGATTTAGAAGTAGTTGGATTTGACGTGATCAGATTTGATTTTTTTGATATCTTAGTTGGTGACTCTGAGGAAAGAGCCAAATAGGGCATGTGATCCAGTGACCTCTTGTGTGATTCTTTTTCTTTAGGAGCTGAGTCTGGCTTACCCTATTACAATTTCTAAAAGGGGGGTTGAGCCCCAGCTATGGTAGCAGAAGATGAAGAAGTAGAAGGAAGAAGGCTATTCAATATCAACTTGTTCCGCCTGTCAATAAGCTCTAGAATTGAACCCAGAGCAAATACAGTAATCTGCATCTAATGTTTGGATCCCAAACAACATACATATTTTCTGTGGGCATCCAGGTTTGGTATTTTATGCCTACAAATGATGCATTTTTTAAAATCGGAAGGCTTATCAGCCATACTGGGCTAACTAAGCTAAGTCCAGAAACTACATGAATTAAAAGTTGCTTGCTCACCATAACTAGGCTTCTGCATTGTACATTTTCCTTCTTCCTCAACACATGGGTTCAGATCCAATACCTGGACCTGACTTGGATGCATACTCCAGACTTCAGATCCAACTCCTGAGTACCTCCCTCTAACCATAATGCCTTAGGCCATTCCCATTACCTCAGATTGTGTTTGTTGCTTGACAGAGACAAGAATAGCTGACAATAAAAATAAGGACTCAAACCTGGAACTGTAATTTCTAAAACACAGTCCAACAAATTTCTCCAGAAGATTTATGGATGGGGATGAATGGGAGGGAAGTTGAGGAAGAAGGAAAATGGACAACATAGATGCCTAGTTATGGTGAGTACATAACTTTTAAATCTGATGTTGTCCTTTTCATTCTTCCTCAACACATGTGAGAGAGTCCCTAGCTACACTGATGTTGGGTGACTCCCATAGAAGGATATTCTGGAGTACCACAGAACCAAAGATAGCTCTGTTTCTTGATATAAGATCCAATTTATAATGAATAACAAAAGTATGAGCATTGGACCATGTTATTGCTGCACAAATATCAGTAGATGTTCTTGATCAAAAAGCAGATGAAGCAGCCATGGATCTGGTTGAATAAGCCTTGGTTGGTCTTGGTAAGGGAATACCTTTTGAGAATAGATGCAAGAAATGCAACTTGGCTAAAGTGACTTTAGAAACTGGAAAATCCATTTTTTGTTGTTGTTGTTGTTGTTGTGGACACACATAGTTGATCTGATTTTCTGATGTGTTTTTCCTGTGAAAATAAAAGCATAATTGTCTTTGCACATCAAGGGGATGAAGCATGTATTCTTCTTTATTCAAAAACAAAATTTGGGAAGAACTCTGGCAAATTAATTGATTGGTTAATGTTTGTTTCAGAGGCTACCTTAGGTAGAAAGGGAGGGTTTGTCCATAAGGTAACCGTATATTTATGGAAAATAATGGAATGAGTCTTTTCAGAAAGAACATAAAGTTCAGATACCTTCTATGAATAAGTAATGGCTATTAAGAAGACTGTTTTCAAGAAAGGAATTTTAGATCCATTTTAACTGAATGTTCAAAAGGTTTCTGAGTTAGACCTTGTAGCACAATGGTCAGATAGCAGGGAGGTAAAGGATCCTTTATTGGTGGTCTGAGAAGAAAATGCCTTTTAGAGATGTTTTACATAATTTGGAAGAAACCAAAGAAAAAATTATTTCTCCTGTGTAAAAATTAGAGATAGCTGCTAATTGTAGCTTAAATGTAGAAAAAACTAGCTCCTTCTTTAAAAAAAGATTTGCCAAAAAATGTAAGTACTGTAAGTACTGTAGAAATGGGAGCAGAAAAATGATCAACCTCATTTTTCAAGGCCTAAAAGGGAGGATCATTTCCACTTGCTCTTATAAACTTTCTTAGTAAAGTATTTTTGTGAAGATATTATAATGGTATGGACAGGGGAAGAAAGTCTCAGCTGTCTAACCAGCACTGGAAGTAGAGAAATCATGTGGTTAGTCTGAGGGGCTGTATATTGGGTTGTTTGATTCCTGATGGGCATGAGAGGAGATCCGGAGATGGCTCCAGTATCTATGGAGGATAATGAAGATGAGACCATAGAAGGGGGAACCATACCTGTCAAGGTCAGAAGGGAGCAACGAGGATGACTGAGCTCTTCAGCCAGCTTGCTCTCTGCAGAAATCTGGGAATCAAGCGGGAAAGGGGATAAGCATAAATACAACCAGAGGGTCAAACATGGTGTAGACCATCTCTCAGTGACTCCTCCAGGGGGGTTAAGAGCAAAGTACCTGCTGCACGTGTGGTTGTTGTGGGACACAAAGAGGTTGCAGCAAAGTTTTCCTCAATGATGGAAAATCCTTTCCGCCACAGAATGATTGAAAGACCACTAGTGAGGCATCAGAATGGATCTGCTTAATTTGTCCACTAACACTTTGGTTTTCCCTGGAGTGTGCATTTCCACTAGATAGTGGTCTGAGGAGATTATCCATTCCCACACTCTCATGGCCTCTCTGCATATGGGGTAAGATCGAGTTTCTCTTTGTTTGCTGATGTACCAGACCACTGAAATGTTGTTGGTTTGAATTGGAGTAGTCCTTAGAGGAAGAGCATCTTGAAATTCCTGCACTGGTTGTAGGATTGACCTCATCTCTATTACATTGATATGCAGGTTGGTCTCTTGAGGGGACCACATGCCTTGGACTGTCCTTCCCAAGAAATGCCCCACACACTAGTTGGGAAGCATTCATAGTCACTGTGACTGTAGGGAGCAGTAGAATAAAAGGTCTTCCTAGATAAATGTTGTCTGACTGGATCCACAAACTGATGTGATGTTTACAAATAGGAATAAGTTTGACTGGAAAGGATAGTTGTTATTGAAGAATAGACCATTGAGCAGCTAGAGTCCATTGAAGGACACACATAAATAATCATTCTACGGGAAGTAATGCAATGGCTGCTGCCATGGATCCTAGTGACTGAAGAAATGATCTGGCTGAGGAGATGGATGAGAGATAAGCAGATGGACCTGACTCCTGAGGGTGTATATACAGTGAAGTGGTAGTGATGCTATATGTGTTACAGTATTCAGATGTTTATCAATGAACTGTAAGCTCCGGACTGGTGTCAAGTTTGATCTAGCAAAATGTATTGTTATCTCCAGTAATAGACAAATCTGGAGCAAACAGTCCCTAGACTGTTGGAGAAGATGCTTGGAAGGGCTGTGATAATGAGCCAGTCATCCATATGTGGAAAGACTCAGAATCCTTTGTGTTTCAGATAAGCAGCCACCCTTGTCATGCATTTGCTGAACACCCTGGGGACTGTGATGAGTCCAAAGGGCAGGGCTCCAAACTGGTAATGACTGGCTCCCAGCCAAAAATGTAAATGTCTTTGGGGATGCCTGTCCATTTTGATGTGATTGTATACATCATGAAGATCCATAGAGCACATCCAATCATCCTTGTGAAGAAGTGGCAGAATATTCTGTACTGTGACCATTCGGAAGTCTGACTTCTTCATGTATTGATTCAATTTGCTTAGATCCAAAATTGTTCCCCTGTCTTTCTGGCCAATAAAAAGAAGCATGATTAAGTTCTGAATCCTATTTTGCTTGGTGAGACCTCTTGGATGACTCTTTTGTCTAGTAGATTTTGAATTTCTTATGCTGCTGCCTTCATCAGACTGAGTGAAACATAAGGAAGCTTCTTTCTTTTGCAGATAGGGTGTTGGAAAATGCAATGGAATACCCCATGGATATTATTCTTAGCACCTATGAATCTTCTTTAATATTTGCCCAGACATCTGGGTGCAAGGACACAATCATTCCCCAACTGTCAACAGTGGTGGACAGTCAGGCAACAATTCAGGAGTGCTGGAAGGCTCTGTCCAGAAAGGAATAATGGAAATTCTGGTTTTGTGGACCTCATTTACCTCTAGGGTGACATCTACCATTGTTTCTGCCTCCTCTTCCTCTGGAGGAGTTGTCTTCATATGGATCTTATAAAGGTCCCTGAGGTTTTCTGAACCATATTTTTTACCACCTCTCTGACTCCTGACTAATGTTCACTGAGGGGTAGAAAACTTGATTCCCAGGGCAGACAGAGTCTTTCTTTCTTGTTTACTGCAGGTAAGTGTCTCTTTTACAGATGGCCTAAATAATGATGTGCCATCAAAGGGGCATTAATGAAGGATGTCTTAAAGGGCTCCGCAAAGTTGCACAGCCAAATCCAGGCATGTCTCCTTAGGGCAATGCCTGAACCAGCTATTCGTGAGGTGCCTTAAACTGTGTGAAAGATTAACCTCATTAAAGCATTCAAAATAGACAATAGAGTGGCCAGTTGAGAGGATTTGTTTTTTAAAATTCTCTACAGGCATGAACTCTGAGTGAGTATTTGAAAGTTCCTTGGTCAACTCTCTCTGAAGCCATGTGAAGTGTACCAGGTAATTAAGAGACCTAAGGGCAGAGGTCACTGAGGCAAAAACTTGCTTTCTAAATCTGTCTAGCACCCTAGATTCCATGTTTGATGGATAGACAGGAGAGCTGTGTTCTGCTAGCTCTTTCTTAGTGGCTGCTGCCACCACAATAGCATCTACCTGGATTCCTTTTCTCCAGTGATGTCTATCTTTGGGAGGGGCTAAACATTTATCAGGTGTATTTGGAATATGTTTGATGGTATCCAGTTCTTCCCAAGCCTGGTGGAAAACTAAGTCATTGAGTGCTTGTGCCGGAAGGGGGTAACACAAGATGTAGATGGGCCAGAACCAAAAGCTTCCAAAAATACAAATTCTTCTGGAGAGGGATTTTTAGGAAACCAACCACCTTTTGTTTGAGAATCTCTAAAATGTCTCCAAAGGATATACAATCTGGTGGTGATCTGGGGGACCCTTCTCCCTCATCGAAATTGGTATCTTCCATGAGAAACTCCAACAGGGAGTCTATGTGCCTCCTTTTACACAATATCTTCCAATGGATTTCCTTTGTGGGATGTTCTTGGGAGGTATCAGAAGAGAGGCAGAATTCATCTACAAGAACTGCTTGGAAACTTGATGGAACTGGCTGTCTGGGGCTGTCCATGTGGAGTAGGCCTGATAAGCTCAGAGCCAGGAGCCAACAAGAGAATGGGGGCTGGTTCTGAAAAGTGTGTAGGTGATTCTCTTGACAGGGGAAAAAGCCCTTTCCACAATCGCAAAAGCAGATGCACCCAGAGAAGCCACAACCAAATGTACCAGAGCCAAAGCAACCAGCACAGGCACATCATGGCCACTCCTGGATCAGTGCTTCAAGGATGCAACCAGACCCACACTGTCCAGGGCTGAGGATCCAAGGTGCAGTGATGGAACCAACAACAACAGAGTCAGCCCTGGCCCCATGGATCTGACGCTGACAATTCTACTCCAGGACCTCTTCAGTTTGACTATGGACTCTTCAGGGATTTCAGACTCTGGGACACCAAAACAGGTGGATGGAAATTATAATTATAACATTTTTTTTTTAGAAAAAAGTAGAGAGTAGTAGACAGATAACTCACAATAACCAGAAAAATTAGGTTCAAGAGAGGAACCTGCATCTGGGCACTATGGAGCAAATGAGATCTGAGGTAATGCAGATGGACTAAGGCATTATGGGTAGAGGAAGCAGCACGAGAGTTGGATCCAAAGTCTGGAGAATGTGGCTGGGTCAGATCCGAGGATCGGATCCAAATCCAGATGTTGAGGAAAAAGAAAAGGACAACATCAGATCTACTATTTTAGAGTTTTTTTTTTTTCAGACAAAATAAATAATGGAATAAACCATGGAATGAGGAACCATAAAACTTCTGCTTTAATAAAATAAGAAACAATTGTTAGAATGAATACACTTGGTAAGCTCTTTCACATTTAGCTTCGTCAGACCATAACAAGTTATCCCACATCACCTAAATTTATATAACAAACAAATATCAGAATAGCCAATCAAAATTAAAAACATCTTAGTAAAGCAATTATATATGCAAATGAGGCACATGAAAGTAACAATAGGATAAATATAAACATATACAAAAAACATATAAAAATGATCAATTATTTAAGCCCTGTCCTTCTAAAACAGGTTTTAAATGGGCTTTCTCATTCAGATCTTTGCCCTGGTCTGCTCTTAACCTAATAATCCACTTTACCTCCATTCCCTCCATTAAATTTCTAATGTCATCCTCACATGAACTAGGTTTAATAACATCAATAACTAGAAATGTAAAAGTCTTCCGATCATCAGTTTGTAAGACATGCTTAGAAAGTGCATTGTTAATGGAGTGTACCCGAATGTTGTAAATGTGATTGTTGATGTGTTATGTTTGTTTATGAAAACAGCCCTTGATAATAATATTTTTATGTTTGACAGAGTACTTTATTTACAGAAGGATGGCATAGCTATGGGCACTTCTTGTGCCAATAGCTATGCCAGTATGTTTATGTCATCATGGGACGATGAATATATGTTTAAGACTGACTGGTTCATATGCTTTATCCCTTTTTATCATCAATGTTTTGATGATTTATTTTTATATGGTCAAGTAGCAAGTACAATTTATACACTTTTTATGATCGATTGAACATGACAACAGCATATTTGAAGTTTTCTATGACATTTTCTGATATCAGGATTGAGTACGTAGATGTTTTTGTACATAAATTAGAATGGTTCTGTTAATATGGGTGTTTCTAGAAAAACCTGTTATAAGAACACATTGCTACACAGGCGTAGCTTGCACCCCAACTATGTGTTTAAAAATATAATAAAAAAACAAGTAATGCAAACATCGAGACTCAATGCAACAAAGGAAGGGTTTCTTTCAGAGTTATTTGGTCTTGGAAATAGATTCTTAGGAAGAGGGTATGGGGAAGTGGAAATAGATAATATACTGAATGATGTACCGATGTTGGGGGAAAAATGTAGCAGAGCCCTACTACTCCATACAGAATGACTCTTATGTGACCAAAGGACATAGTATTGTTTTAAAAAAGGTTAGTGTCCCCCTGTGTTATACTAGTGACAACTGAATGATTAAATAGATTATAAGGAAACATTGAGACATTTTAAAAGTGACCCAAAGTTGAGGGAGATAGTGGGGGGCACACCTCATTTTATATATAAGAATAAAAAAAAATGAAAAGAATGTCATGTTATCCAAGGGAATAAATAATTGATAGGTATGACAATAACAATATTACAGTCCCCTGTGAGAAATGTAATCTTTGTGATTAGAGTGATAGTAGTGGTTTATTTATGCACCCTGATACAGGGCATAAGAATGTTTTCAAAGTAGATGCTGACTGTTCTTCTCAGCATGTAGTGTATTTGGCTTATTGTGTATTATGTCAGTCATTATAAGCAGGTATTATTCTCAGCATGTAGTGTATTTGGCTTATTGTGTATTATGTCAGTCATTATAAGCAGGTAAAACTAATAAAATGTTAAAAAAATAGGATAAGGGAGCATCGTTGCAATATCCGGGTGCACTCCATTAACAATGTACTTTCAAAGCATGTCTTACAAACTGACAATCAGCACATTTAAATTTCTAGTTATTGGTGTTATTAAACTTAGTTCACATGAGATAACATTAGAATTTTAATGGAGAGTATGGAGGTGGATTATTAGGTTAAGAGCAAACCAGAGCAAAGGTCTGAATGAGAAAGCCCCTTTAAAACCTATTTTAACAGGACGGGGCTTAAAGAATTGATAATTTGTATATGTTTTTTGTATATGTTTATATTTATCATAGGTTCATAGGTTCATAGGTAGGTACTAGGCTATTGGCCCTAGGGCCTATATAAGCCTAGCCAAAAAGGTAACCTGGCTTTTGCCACCCAAGAACATTATTTTCCTGTGCCCCTGTTGAGCAGAGCCACAGAAGTGATCCCCGGGGTGAATTTCCTATTTCCCATCCAATCATCAAGATTTTCCTTGAAGAGTGCTAATGAGGAGCTCTGTTTGACATAGATAGGTAGTCTGTTCCAGAGTATGGGAAGTCTCTGGGACAGGAAACTATCCCTCCAGCATGTTCTGTTTATTGTGGTGACAAGGTTTAGGTCCCTACAGCGTGTAGCTCAGAGGGATTGGGATTTCTTTAAGTGGATCATGTCCAACATCTCTGGGTTTGACATAGCCTTGTATGTTAGGCAGAGATCGCCTCTGAGTAGGCGATATGCGACAGAGTAAAGCTGGAGTTTTTTGAGACGGTCTGCATAGGGCATCTGTTTGAGGCCAGTAATCCTTTTTGTGAGGTATTTCTGTGGCCTCTCCAGTTGTTGTAGATGACTTGTGAGGTACATATCAAAAGGGGCATTGTACTCTATAATGGGTCTAATGAGTGATGAGTAGAGTGGAACAATGACCTCTTGTTTTCTGGATGAGAAACCTTTTGTGATGAGGTGTGCCATGTAGAAGGATTTCCTGACCACTGTGGTGATGTGATTATTAAAGGAGAGATTACTGTCCACCTGTGTCCCAAGGTCTCTTATCATACTTTCCGTGTTAAGTAGACTACCACCTATGTGGTAGTTCATGGGTACAGAGGTTTTACCAAAGGGGATGACAATGCACTTTTTGGCATTGAGCTTCAAGCCATGGCTTTGACACCAGGCATCTGTCTCAGTGAGGCCCTTTTGTAGGATGTCCACATCATTAGGAGTTTTGATTATGGCTCCCAGTTTGCAGTCATCTGCAAACTTCATTAGCCAAAGACCTTCTGTGTTAGCTTGTACATCAGAGAAGTAGATACCAAACAGGAGAGAAGCCAGGACTGAACCCTGTGGTACTCCACTTGTCACTGGTCTGAAGTCAGATTTGGAGTCTGCTACTTTCACAGTGTGGGTTCTATCCATGAGCTAGTTGATAACCCATCTTGTAACATAGGGATTTATACCTAGTTTAGTGGGTTTATCTATAATTCCAGAGTGAGGGATGGTGTCAAAAGCCTTGGCGAGATCTAGATAGGCTGTGTGAACCACCTTACCCTCATTTATGGCTTTGGTGACTGCTTCAAAGAAGTCTATCAGGTATAGGAGACATGATCTGTCTTTTACAAACCCAAACTGGGTGGGGTCCAAAGTTTGGAGATTACCAGTGTCTTTGTTTATGAGTTCCATGACGATACATTCCATGGCTTTGCAGACCAGGCTCGTCAGGCTAATGGGGTGGTAGTTCCTGGGGTCCGTCGTGGCTCCCCCTTTGTGGAGTGGGATAACCATAGTGGTGCACCATTCAGTGGGCACAAAACCTGAGGTAAGGCTATGGCTGAACATGGTACTTAGGTGGGGTGCCAGTTTGTTCTGTAGTTCATGTAGAACGCAGCCTGGGATATTGTCAGATGCCATGAATGCTGTGTAATTGGCTTTGGAGTATGTGTTTTTTATCTGTGCAGCCGTGATTACAGGAACTTTGCATTCTTCCGGTATAGAGATGGGCCCTCTAGGGGGTGAGTGGAAGGGTAAAGTTAGCACTGAACCTATCTGCCAGGATGCTGGCAATATCAGTTGGTTCTGTATATTTAGTGCCATTGTGCTGTAACTCAGAGCAGATCTGTGTGTTGCCATTGAGATTCTTGACATAGCTATAGAAAGCTTTGTGACTGTCTTTCGAGTCAGTGGTAATTTTTTTTTCGTAATTAGCTTTGGAGGATTTTATGAGGGATCTACAGCTTCTTACTGAGGCTGACCAGGTAGCTCCTCCAGTCATGGGATTTTACTCTTTTTTGCAACAGTTTCTTTCTTCTGTTGTAGAGTTCTGTTGTTGCTCTGCGTTCTGTTGTATTGTATCCTATTATTACTTTTATTTACCTCATTTGCATATATAATTGTTTTATTAAGAGGTTTTTAATTTTGACTGGCTATTCTGGTATTTGCTTGTAAAATAAATTTAAGTGATGTGGGATGAGTTTTTATGGTCTTACAACATGTGTTTTTTTTTGTTTTATTAAAGCAGAAGTTTTATGGCTCAGCAAAAATAAAAGATAAAGCAACCAAACATGGCCAAAGTTCATACGTTTATTCAATAGGTCAGTGCTTTCATGCAAAAAGTCTGCACTTCTTCAGACCATACAGAAAATTAAAAACAAAAGCCATTTAAATAGTATGCAGAATTAACAAACTAAAATCACTTAATCAGCTTAATGTAAAAACACACAAGCCTTGAATGCTGGCCTTAAAGGTATATTACCATTCAGGACAGGGCTCAGTGTGCAGAAAAACTGATTATCCATTCTGTCTCAGCTAGCTCCACTCTGTTATTAATATCACCACCTCTCAAATCTGGTACAATCAACTGAAGTACAAAAAAACTAAAACTGTGTCCAATAAAATTTTGTACATGCTTATAAAGTGCAGTGGTGAAATCTTTATTCCAAATATAACCTATGAGCTCTAAAATACGCTCCATAACGGATCAGTTGGTTTTCCCAATATAAATACAGGAGCAATCCTTACAGTGGGCCAAATAAACCAAATTAGAGCCTGTGCAATCAGCATAAAACCTAGGGACAAATTTGTATCCACTAACTGGGTGAGCATACCACTTTTCTTCTGAAATGTAATTACATGCTCTACAGGCCCTACATGGATAGGTACCTGGCCTATCAGAGAAATGACTAACCTTGGCTCCATGATGACCATAGCACAGCTGTCTATTCAATGAGTTACTGTTCTTAAAACAAAAAATAGGGTGAGAACCCACTATATCTCTAATGTCATCATCAGCTAACAAAACAGGCCAGTTCTTACTAATAACATTGCAAATCCTAGCAATATCATTCATGTATGTCAACATCACCCTGTTCCTATTAAGGGTAATTGTTTTCTTAAGTCTCATAGCAGTCCTAGCAGAAAAAAGGGTTTAGATGTATTCCCACATACTTCTACTAAATCATCCATATAAATGTCTAATTCATCACTAGAATAACCCCTATCTCTGAAATTATTTTGTAGCTGAGTCACTGCATGTTGAAATAATACATCAACCGTGTGTAGCATAGATAACCTATAAGCTTGACTTTGTGCAGGATGCATGCTAGTTTGATGCAAGAGACCATTCTTCGGGCATGTTTTCCTAAATAACCTGGTCACAGTAGATCCAGTGGAGGTCTTAATAATTTCTACATATAAAAAATCAGTCATTTCAAATGGGACACGTTTAGTAAATCTAGGGAAAGAGGTGGTATTACTCAAATACTATATAAAATCATCCAGATTATCAGTGGAACCATCCCATAAGAGAAAAATATCATTCACAAACCTCTTATAATATTTAATGCATGAGCTAAATCTATGTGTGTCAAAAACAAACATCATCCTACTGTGCCATGACCAAATTGGTGTAGCTATTGGCACAAGCCATGCCCATAGCTATGCCTATTTTCTGGAAATAAATACAGTCATCACAAATAAAAATGTTATTCTCAAGAATAAGCTTCAATAAAACACAAATCAAAATAACCATATCAGAAGAATAAGAACTATATTTCAATAAAATTAACCTAACTGCATCAACTCCTTCAGTGTTATGTATAACCGTAAATAATGTACAAACATCTAATGTAACAAGCAAATAATCAGAAACATTGATGTGGCCCACAGATTCATAGATGGTTCCTAAAAATGTTCTGTATCCCTCAGCACAAAAAGGACTTTCTCAACTATTGGTCCCAACTTACTCTGTACAAAAACATATCGAGGTTCAGTTAACAAGCCTTTGCCAGAAACAATCGGTCTCATAGGAGGTTTGTGCAGACTCTTATGAATCTTGGGTAGGCCATGAATATTGGGTATTATAGGTGTCTCAACCACTAAATATTGATATAAGTCATAATCAATCATCCTGCACATTAAAGCATCACATACATCACAATGCACATGCTGAACCATCTTACTAACATCACAACTAGAAATAGCTAAAAAAGTATTACCATCTGTCAGCATTTCAAACATACTTTCCAAGTAAAACACTTTATCTTAAACAACAACAGCCCCGCCCTTATCAGTGGGGCATATCTATATCAAGTCATTACATTTGAGTTCATTGATTGCTTCTCATTCATCAAGTGTTATGTTATAAAACTTCTTAAAAGCAGTCATATCACTAGAGTCTTGTAGATCTCATTCGCACAACTTAAGAAATGACTCAAGAAGTATTTAGTGCAGGAGAAAAGGTACTAGGTCTCTTAACCTGTTCAGTCCATACCTTATTAATGCCATTCATATACTGGGATATAAACTGCACAGTATAATGTCCGTAAAACATGAAGAGCTCACAGGAATAAAGGATAAAACCTTGTATAAAAGATGAATCTGTGCTTCAGTTAAAACTACAAAGGACACATTCACCACTAAAGTTTCACCACAGGTGTCCATGCCATCTTTGCTGCACCTTTGTGAACCTGTGGCACTTTCTTCCTTTTCTTTCCACTGCTCCAAGAACACCCCTCTCTGGGCATGTTTAGACATTTGATAGCCACTGGTAAAACTGGAAAAGAAGTAACAGAAGCACGGGTACATATCAGTTCTTTACGCTGGGCCACCAACTCCTTATTGCATTAAGCAGTTTCTTTCAAATTGCTTCCTTTAGTGAGTACATTGGTAGTAACGGGAAGACATTATTCTTGAGAATAATGTTTTTATGTTTAATGATTGCATTTATTTGCAGAAAATAAGCATAGCTATAGGCACAGCTTGTGCCAATAGTTACACCAATTTGGTCATGGTACAGTGGGAGGATGAGTTAATTTTGGCACACATAGATTTAGCTCATGCATTAAATATTATAAGATGTTTGTGGATGACATTTTTCTCTTATGGGATGGTTCCATTCATTATCTGGATGATATTATTCAGTATTTAAGCAATACCATCTCTTTCCTTAGGTTTACTTAACGTGTGTCATTTAATATGAATATTTTTTTTAGATGTGCAGATTATTAGAACCTCCCTTGGATCTACTGAGATGAGGATATTTAGGGAAACATGCTGTAGACATGGTATCTTGCATCAGACCAGCATGCATCCTTGTTATGTATATTGTAATGTCATTAAAAGTCAAGCCTATAGGTTATCTAGACTACATACGGATGATGTATCATGTCAACATGCAGTGACTCAGCTATGAAATGATTTCTGAGACAGGAGTTATTCTAGTGATGAATTAGACATCTATATGGGTGATTCAGTGGAAGTACTAGGGGACAGAGCTAAACCCTTTTTCTGCTAGGAGTGCTACAAGGCTTAAGAAAATAAGTACCCTTGATAGGAGCAGGGTGATCTTGACATGCATGAATGATTATATTAGGATTTGCAATGTCATTAGAATTGGCCTGTTTTGTTAGCTGATGATGACATTAGAGATACAGTCAGTCCTCACCCTGTTTTTTGTTTTAAGAACAGTAAATCACTGAAGAGACAGCTGCGTTATGGTCATTATGGAGCCAAGGTTAGTCCTCTCCTTGATAGGCTAGGTACCTATCCATGTAGGGCCTGTAGAGTATGTAATTACATTTCTGAAGAAAAGGAGCATATTCACCCAATTAGTGGACAAAACATTGTCCCTAGGTTTTGTGCAGATTGCATGAGATCTAATTTGGTTTATTTGGCCCACTGTAAGGATTGCTTCTGTTTTTATACTGGAAAAACCAATGACCCCTTAAGGAGTGTATTTTAGACTACATAGGTTATATTCGGAATAAAGATTCCACCAGCGCACTTTATAAGCATGTACAGAAATTTACTGGACAAAGTTTTAGGGGTTTTTTTGTACTTCAGTTGATTGTACCAGATTTGAGAGGTGGTGATATTAATACCAGAGTAGAGCTAGCTGAGACAAAAAAGGATTTTTCTGCACACAGCTGCTGGCTTGAATGGTAATATATCTTTAAGGCCAGCACTGAAGGCTTGTGTATGTCCTCATTAAGCTGATTAAGTGATTTTAGTTTACTAATTGTGTATACTATTTAAATGGCTTTTGTATTTAATTTTCTTTATGGTCTGTAGAAGTGCAGTTTTTTCATGACACTGCTCACCTATTGAATAGATGTCTGAACTTTGGCTATGTTTGGTTGCTTTATTTTTTAATTTTGCTATAGATTCTTTTTTTTTTTTTTTGGGTCATTAGCTTGTCTTTTATTTTTGTTGAAGTTTTATGGTTCCTCAGACCGTGGTTTGTTCTGTTATTTATTTTTGTCTGATTTTAATACTATTCAGTAACAGAATATTTTGTCTCGTGCTATTTCTGTTTTTATTTATTTATTTTTTTTGTAAAGAGGAGAAAAAGGAAAAAGAACACCTACTAACAATGGTAGTGCAAGGAATACTCCAACAAGTAAGGAAGAAGAATTTAAACTTTGAAATTTTAAATAAGAATGCACCAGCAATGAGGCTGCAGAGAAGTATCAAGAAATCGGTAGCAGCTATATGGGAAAACAGCTAGAGTAAACTAGCAAGAAAACAAGTGAAATAGGAGAAAATAAATTTAACGCATGCAATAGAAGTTTTTAAACTAAACTCATGATTATGTTAGAAAAAGCTCCCAAAAGCTTGAGAATTATGATCCACATATGAAGCTGAATGGCAGCAAACAAGTTCTGGAGGAACATTAGGTTGATGAATCATTGTGGGTAAAGGAAGGCGCTTGAGAGTTTTTGGTCTGAGGATCTGGTAGAAGCATCTGAGTCAAAATCTAGTTGGATCCATGACCCATCAGTTGAGGAAAAAATGAAAATGACATCAGATACAGTTAAAATCATTAACTGCAAGCCCTCACAGTAAGTGTTCCTACCCACTAAAATGCTAATAGAGCACAGTAAAAAAATGTTTTAGTTTACTCTAAATCCTTATTCTACTTACCTTACAGTCACAGGATCTAAGAACCTTGTGGTTTGGTTAAGCCCCACTGTGCTCAGGCTTGCTCCATGTCCCACCCTGCCCCCCCATTCCCACCCACCCTCAGTAGTGCTAAATTTATAGCAACAAAACCACACCCTCTCCTATTAGATCCAATCAACTTTATTCTATCTCAGTAAGACTGCGATCCCTTCCCCTCACTACCCTTTCTAGTATCTTTACACATACTGGTCATAATCCAACTAAGATATATAGCCACTGCAGCTCACTATGTCACCACTCAAAACAATGTTTTTATTCTCATTGCTAACCATTATACTCATTCCTTATCTCCTCACCTTTTATGCAATTCAGTATTACCTAGGATTTCATTACCCAAAATGCCAAACAACCACTCCAATATTTTCAAATTTAAAAGACCACTTAATAAGTAGCTTAACATCAAACACGATTACCTGTACCAACTATCAACTTACATGTGCCAGGTATATCAGCTCTAAAACCAAACACTACCAAAAACTAATAAATAAAATCTTGAAGCTTATACTAAGCTTGCACTATAACCTCACAATGGATGGTGACATCCTCCCTAACCCTGGTCCATCCACTCTTGACAAACCTAACTCCCACAATAGTACTCCTACCAATACATCAATAGACAGGCCCCCCAACTCCCTCCTGGTCTGTCACCTAAACATCAGAAGCTTAAATAACAAGGTACATGACCTGCACCCCCTCCTAGCCATTCATTCCCTTGACATTCTCTGTCTAACAGAAACCTGGCTAAAACCATCAACTTCTGACAATGAAATATTACCACCTGGGTATAACATACTTTGGTTAGACAGAACTACCAGGAAGGGAGGTGGCGAAGCTGTACTATATAAATCTACTCTTAATGCTACCTTGGACTCATAGCCAGCCTAAGGCATAGGCCAACTAGGCAGCCGCCTAGGGTGCCACTTTAGTAGGGGTGCTTTTCCAGTATTTATTTGGTGTAGGTTGACCAGGATGGGGGCACCAGGTGGTGTGGTGGGGGGCATCATGGAGCCCTTTTGCCTAGGGCACCAGTTGATCTAAGGCCACTCTTGCCATACAACCACCTCAAGTAAACAATGCTGAGAGTCTTTCTACCAAATTTCAAATTAATAAAAATAAGTGCATAAAGATTGTCTGTATGTACATTCCTCCAGGGAACAATGTAGCCACCCTAGAAAGTATCCTCCATCCGTTATCCAGCACCTGTCCTCAAGGAACCATAGTACTTGGAGATTGTAACATAGATTGGAACACCTGTTCCTTAGAATCTCTCTCCACCCATGTAAACCTATATGAGTTTACACAAATCATATCCACCCCCACCAGGATAGGTAAACCTAATCATAAAGAAAGTATACTTGAGTGGATACTTATCAGCAGCCATCCCCAACAGCACACATCAGGCACCCTCCCTGATTACCTAAATGACCACTTTCTTACCTACATAATTAAACATAAAGCCCTAAACCACCATCAGCCCATCCTCAGAACAATACATTGCAAGAAGTACTTTAACCCTGCCAAATTCCAAGATGAAAGCAAATTATGTAATTGGTCAGTACTAAAACAATTACCCTTGGATGAAGCTGTTGCCTACTTTAATAACAAATTCCTTATGATAAAAGAAAAAAAATACCCCAAGCAACTGAAGGCACACTCGATTCAACAGTGGAACGATGAGATAAACAAAATCAAGTGTCCACCACGGCTACTGCATAAAAAGTTTATTACAATTCAACAGGATAAGCACTTTCACACCAGATAGTTCTTCTTCAGATCCATAAAAACAACTAAAAACTAAACACTTTATATATTTAGCAATATAAATCAATTAACCAATTAAAATCATTGATGCAACCTGCGCTTTTTTAATAAAGGTTTTAAAGGGACTACAGCATTTAAACCAGGAGGCTTCTGTGCCTGGAATTTTGTAATCCATTTAGTCTCTGCCAATTCCAATCTATTATTGTAATCTCCTCTTCTTAAACCCATAGGTACTGTCTCCAGTACCATGAATTCCAATGAATGTTCTGGGTTAAAGGAGATATGCTTAGCTAGAGCATTAGATAGATTCACTCTCCTGATATCACCCTGATGCTGCAGAATGCGTTCTTTCAACATTCGTAAAGTCTTCCCAATGTAAAACGCTGAACAATGTCTACATTTAGAAAGATAAACTAGCCCCTTTGATTTACAATCCGCATAAAATCTAGCCTTAAAGTACACATCCAAAAACGCATGCTAAAATTCATTATTTTTACAGATAAAAACACAAGCTGTACAGGTTCTGCATGGAAAAGTGCCTATTCTATTAGAAGATTGTGCTGTAGATTTAGTAGATTTATAGCACAACTGCCTTTTTAAGGACATATTATTTTTAAACGTAAATAAAGGTTTTCCACCTACTATACTACTAACTTTTTCAACTGATAATAAAATAGGCTAGTGTTTACTAATAAGATCACAAACTTTGTGAATATTATTACCATATGTAAGGGGTAACCTAAGATGACTGTCAACCTTCCCAACACATGCATCACCTATGCTAGAGACACTATCTATCCTATTAAAATATGGTTTCCCCCTGGTCGCACGTAACATATCTATGTCCATATGTGCTCTCTGCACAGCCTCCTTCCTATACCCTCTCAGCAATAGATCATCTTCCAAAGCAGAGGCTGCTGCAGAATATTCATTATCCTCTGTGTGTAATCTGGACATACGCAAAAATTGCCCTTTGGCTATATTATTAAAAACATGCTTAGGATGTATGCTCCTTTGGTGCAACAAGGCATTTTTCCTACAGGACTTCCAAAAAAGTGAACTTTGAAGGCATCCATCAGCCAATGTTATCCTAGTATCCAAAAAATCTATCGAGACATGGGAATAATTCATCTCAAACCTAAAACATTCACTACTAAGCTCTAAGTATTGCACAGATTCAGTAAAGGCATCAATTGTGCCCTGCCATAAAATAAAAATATCATCTGCAAATCTCTTTTAATATAAAAGGCATTGAGAGAATGCACGGCTAGATAGGACCACCCTGGCTTCCCAGTCTGCCAATATTAGATTGGTATAGCTGTTCGCACAGGGGGTCCCCATTGCCACGCCCTTCTTCTGCCTATAGACAACATTATCAAACAAAAAAATATTAAAGAAAACAATTTCCATCAATGACCCAAGTAAATCTATATGCATCCTATTATATTCAGTATCAGTCATTAAAACATTTTTTAATGAAATTATTCCCATATCATGAGGTATAACAGTCAAAAGTGTTTCGATATCCATAGTAACTAATAAAACATCTTTAAATGAATTACCATAGCATCTACTGAAAGCACCCAAATTACTCAAAAAGTGCTCAGTATTTTCGTCTCTATTAATAATTTAATTTATTATTATATTATCATGACTATTACTTCTGATGTTTAGTGTATTACTAACATCGTATACTTTATTTTGCTTATATAGAATAGGATTAAAATCTTTTTCTGGAAATTCTTGTAATAAAGAGTCAACTAGTTCCTATTAAGAAACATATCATGCAAGAACTTGCACTCCAACTCGAATTGTTCAAACTTGGTCACCATCCGGGCAGCTCTCACTAACTGTCCCTTAATTACGGACCTTTTCTGATGTTCTGAATGGGAGCTATTGTAAGCAAAAAACTATTAGAATAAGATTCCTTTCTATGAATGACTGCAATATATGCTTCATTTTCAATATCTTTCATGAGATGTACATCAAAATAGTCAATACTGTTATTATTAATATTCTATGTGAATTTTAAAAAAATGGTTGTTTCATTAATATATACTAAAAATTCATTCAAGCTATCTACTGTGCCAGTCCAAATGATGCTGATGTCATCCTGGAACCGATGATAAGATTTAATTAAAGTGTTATACTTACTATTAAAAACAATTCTTTTCTCCCAGAATGCCATAACTAAATTTGCATAAGCACCCCCACATTGTGACCCCATAGCAATGCCTTTTTTCAGCAGAAAATATTTTTTATTAAATGTTAAGAAATTATTGCCTAAAACTATTTCTAATAATTCCATTATAAGATTTGTTAGTTCATGGTTGACATGATAATGTATTAAAAATTCATTTACCCATTCCAAACCTAAAGACTGTGGAATGACTGTGTATAAATCATAGACATCTATTGTTACTAAAATGTCTTGATTATTAAATTATACTTCATTCATGTGCTCTAGGAAAGTCCAGGAATCTTTACAAATGTGTATTTCATTCCTAATAATCTTTTTAAATTCATAATCAACATACTTAGCACATGCTGAAGTAATGGAATCTCTTCCATCAACTAAAGGTCGCATGGGGGGGTCATATATGCTTTTATGTATTTTGGGGTTTCCAAAAAATACGGGAATTCAAGGAGTTGTAATGTTAAGATAATTGAACAAATCTATGTTTGATACGTTTTTCAAGAAACATATTATTAATTTGTTCATACACTTTTCTATATGCAATATTCAACTCATTTAGGGATATTTGCTCATAGGTATCAGTTTCAAGAATAGCATTTAACTTGTGATTATATGTGTCATGACTCATAATGACTGCCCCACCCCCTTTCTCTGGTTTCATGATTCTAAATTTTTCCTTACCTAATGCTTTTAAAATTCTTTGCTCATCATTATTTAAATTCAATGAATAATTTGTTTCCTTATTAAACTTGTCTAAGCATTTCAGTTGATATTCACACATCCTCTTATATAATAAAAGCTTCGGATGTAGTGGTGGGTTAAAAATACTACTAATGTTAAATTTACTAGTCTCATTGTATATGTTATCATGATACATTAACGTAAAGTCAATTTTCCTTAAAAATAATTTCATGTCAGTCATTGTAGTGGTGAAATCAAAAGGCCTCGAGGGAGCAAAAGTATAACCTTTAGCTAAAACATTTGCTACTTCTTGGTCAATTTCAACTTCTGAAAAATTAAAAACTTTGAAATCACCTCCTGCATTCACTGTAACATATTCATTATATTCATATAATGTGTTACTACAATGTTGAACTTCTTTCATTTCATTTCCTTCTTTTACACAAACATAATCATCATTTTTTTATGTCCTCCATTGTTTGTCTTTGGGCCTGGCCCCTTGAAACCCCGCTCCTTGGCGGTTAGGATAGGGATTTTTGTTCTTCAGTCTCTCTGACCTTCTCACTTCAGGAAATTATTGATCATATGTCGGATTGATTTGCTGACCAAATTCCCTTGATTCATTATATCTATTGTCTTTGTCTAAATTGTTATTGTTATTATAATAGGGCCTGTATTTTCTTTGGCTTCCAGGAGGCTTAGGGTATGCTATTCCATTTGCATACTGATTCAGATCCCTTTCCAGTTTATTCATTTTTCCAGTTTTTAATTTTGCAATCTGTTGTTCTATACTATTATAAATTCTTAACATTTCAAATTTAATACTATCATAGGATGTATCGGCCCTGATTTCCTTATCAAGCCGATTAAGCTCATTCATCAGTTCCTCAATATCAAATTGGTTATATTTTATCATTATGTTCAAAATGTCTTTCCACTTTTATCAAACAACTGCAATAACTCTGTGTGAAATGGCGAGTTATTAGTCAAGCCTGTAGGGTAACGCCAAAAATGTAACCCTTTAGGTATAATGTTGTGCTTAATACATTCTTTCAGATGTGCATTTTGTAGCTGTAGTTTTCTGCATTTAAGCAGCTTTATGTCATAGTCATTTAGTTTAGTATCTAACAAGGTAGTACCTTGAGTGTGTCCTCCAGAGAACACAAACGCAGGTTCTAGCCATTTTGTGAGCACAGGAATCTCTCTTCTCGATCCTTCATTATTGATGTAAATATGCCCTGAACCATTTGTTCATGAAGGTTGATGTCCTCTAAGATCCGTTTGGTTCTGCTGGTCAGGTCCAGAGATGGTACGATGAACAGGGGGGTTGGTATTCCCTAGGCATGCTGGTGTCATTTGAAAATCAAAAGAGTTACTGTTTCTTGAAGCGTGCAAACTCCCGTTTGCACTACTTGCTTCCGGAACGTTGAATCTCTCATATAACCCATCCAGTCGTTGGATTAGTTGCCCATAACCCTTATGTACTTTAAATAAAATTAATGATGATGTGATACCTTTTATTTAACCAGATTATTAAGCCTGTGATATTATCCAAGACTACATGGCTGGAAATACATAAACCTTAGACCAACTGGCAATCTAAAAATATATATTAATATATACATATACATTTTGCATGCAAACAAAATACATTGTGCAAATCATATGCTGTTTCCATAAACTATTGTTAACAAAGATTGCTTTCATCTTTCTAGATTTCTTCAGGTCTGTGTACAAGAACCTAAAAACTATCTACAAAAAATATTGTTGTATAATTATCTAGTATTGTTATTACACGTTATTTTGAATAAAGTGGAAAAAAAGAATAAGGAAACAATGTACGATGATAGAAACAAAATATACACTTCAATTAAAAATGATTTAACATGGTATTTAAAACCAACTGGAAGAATAAAATAAAATAAAATTAGTCATGTAAACAATGTGGGAATTTTCTAAGTTCCAGTACACTTTTAAGTGACCAGTAGTAATTTAGTCCAGGCTTCCTAAAAGAGTTCAGTTTTAATTGCCACATGAGTTCACGTTTCTCCAGCATATTCAGGATGTCTCCTTCAAGATCACCCATGTCGATATAATCCAGTATCTGGAACTTAAAACCTGCGTGTCTTTTATGAAGAGCAAGATGTCTGGCTAGTGCATTATTTTTAAATCCGGAGTGGAATTCTGCCAGATGACATGAAATCCTATCCTTAAGTTTATTTACAGTCTTGCCCTCATAAAATGCATCACATTAATTGCTCTGTGCCCTGTAAATTACTTTTGTAGTGTTACAGTCACCTCCTGTGCTGATCTTAATGATTTTCTTTAAATAAGGGCAAAAAAAGCGATCACCTTGCTGTATAAATATACAAAATGTATAATTAGCTTCACATCTTTTAGTGTTTCATATAGTTTAGGTTTAAATTCAACAAAATGTCAAATTTTCCTGGCCTTCCTGTAAACAAAAGATGGGGATTCACCTAAGATATTAATCAGAAAAGGGTTTCCTGTGACAATGGCCCAGTTTTCTTTAATAACATTTTTGATACTGGAAAGTGTATGCAAAGTGTATGTCAGGATGCAGCTATTTTTGCATTTGTTATTCTCTTTAGAATTTCTTAACATTCTCCTACTGGGAAGGTTGAGTGAAGGTGCTTCAGTCCTTTTCAGTTCAGTAATGGGTTCCAGGATGTTTTTTAACATCTGAATTTCATAGCCTCTCACTAGGAAATCATTCTCTAAGTTGTTCAGGTTTCTCAAAAATGGTTCAATTTCTGTGGTAATTCTAGCTAATCTATAGCCCTGGACGCAGACTTTTGCTGTGGAGTAATAAGTTAACCTTTGTTGGTTTTCTGAATAGCTTAATGGTGATTATGTTATTGTTGGTGCCCTTGGAAATCTGTATATCTTGGAAAGTGGTTGACGTATAGCTATGGGAAGAGGTAAACTTCAGGAAAGGGGTTGTTTGATTGAGGTAAGTGATAAACTCTCCAAGCTGCAAGGTGTCATCTTCCCACACTATAAAGATATCATGAATATACTGTAAATAGCATGTGATATGCTGCATGTAATCTGTGTTGTTTAACACAAAGTCCTCCTCCCACTTGCCCATGGCTATGTTAGCTATGCTGGGAGCCATGGCAACCCCCATTACTATACCATTTTTTTATTTGTAGTGTTTGCCATTGAAAGTAAAGAAATTAAAGTCCAGTACAAGATTAATGAGCTTGCTTAACTTTTGCAGTTGTGCCTGTGTACCTTGATTATGTTTCTTAAAAGATTCCGTACCTGCTGTTACACAGTAATTGTACAGGAGAACTGTGTACAAGGATTCCACATCAATAGTTAACAAAATACTGTCAGCTTCCACTGTAATGGTTTTTGTTTTCCTCAGAAAATTAATTGAATCTCTTTTGTATGACTTATTCTTTTCTGTTTCAGGTTTCAGTAAGTAATGTGAAAGTAAGTGGCTGTGGCTTCATTAAGAGAACCTCCACTTGCTACCACCAGACTATATGGTTGGTCTTCTCTGTTCTGATGTGGCTTTCGTATTTTCAAAAAGTAAGGTAAATATGGGCATGGGCTCCATAAATAGTTATAAAGATTTTCAGTAATAAGTTTTTCTTCCCATAAAGTAGTGAGATTAGTGTTCCATAAATCATGTTCTTTTTATGTCATCCATGGTAAATAACTCATAAAATCTGTTATCCTCCAGCATGTTCTCTATCTTTTGGTTGTAGCTAGTGGTATCAGTCACAAGTATGCCTCCTCCCTTGTCTGCCTTCATTACATATCTGGATTTATCATTGCCTAGCTCAATCAATGTTTTTCTTTCTCCCTATGTTACGTTATAAACTTTTTATGAGGTTTTTAAGTAGCTTCCTGATATCCATCTCACATTTCACTTTGAAAGCAGCTAATGTTTGATGTAGTGGTGAGCAATAGTTGATAGGCCTTTTTATAGTTTCATCAATAGGTTTATTTACAGTCATTAATTTTGCCACAAAATTGTACCTTTAAGTTCAGCTTCCTCACAAACATTTTAAGGTCTATCAGTACCTGAGCTACCTCACTCCTGCAGCTTTGTACAAAAGTAAGCTCTTTGGACAACACACTTTTTTTCATCTTCAGTCAGTGCTTTAACAGAGTAGCTCCAGATAAGTGGAGCACCTATTACTGTGGCTGGTTCCTCTGCCTGAGCCTGGGACTTAGGTTGTAGTCAGGGTTCTAGTCGGGATTGCCCAGGTATTGTATTTCCTTCACCCCTGTCCACTGTTTGGTTCTACTGTCTCCCTGGGGTTTGTGGATAGGGTCTGAAACCTCTGGAATTCCTCTTGTGCTTTCTAGAATCTTGGTGGGTTGTAGTAATATTCCTCGCTGTGACTGTGGTAGGGGGTACCTGGTAAGACGGACAAGCTGTGGGGCTCTGGTACTGGTCATGGTTCTTGTTCTGATATTGGTGCTGCCTTTGGTATTGGTGTGGTGGTTGGTGTCTGTGCTGTCAATATTGGTCTTCCCGAAGAAACTGGTGTCTGTGAAGGTGCTGGTGCTCCTTGTAGCTGGATAGTTTCTGGTCCTGGTTGTCTTAGTAGTCCTGTAATTCATCCTGTAGAACTCTCTGTCAGTTCTGGTTGCCTCTGTGGCTTATGTTCCTGTCCTGATCCATCTGTGATGTCAAAGGCTTCTGCAGAGTGCTGATAGCCAGAGGGAATTGAGATGGTGGGAATGAGATGTCATGGGCCAGCCTCCTGGTGGTCCTGTATTGTGGCCCTGTCTGGTTTTGTGTGAGGATCTCCCCTGTGAAAATCTTATGGAAGTGTGCTGGCCTGGTTATACTTTCCCCTATATCCCCTGTTATAACTAAAACCTTGCCTGTTGTTGGTTCTCTTGTTGTTATTGTTGTTATTATTATTATTATTATTATCATTATTATTATTGTACCCCCTAGTAAGTTTCCCAAGATCATCTTTGTCCAGTTGACCTTGTTTCATTTTATTAATCTTTCTTTCTTTCTTTAAAGGATTGCTCATATCCTTTCACTCTTTCTTTAAGCAGTTGGGCAAGTGGGAGGAGGACTTTGTGTTAAGCAACACAGACTACATGCAGAATATCACATGCTATTTACATTATATTGATGATATCTTTATTATATGGTAAGGTGACACCTTACAACTTGGAGATTTTATCACTTACCTCAATCAAACAATCCACTTCCTGAAGTTTACCTCTTCCTATAGTTATATAATTTTCTTAGATATACAGATTTCCAAGGACACCATTTTCTTAGATATACAGATTTCCAAGGACACCAACAATAACAGAATCACCACTGATCTATTTAGAAAACCAACATGGGTTAACTTATTACTCCACAGTAAAAGTCTACATCCTGCATAAAACAAGTATAATGTGGTGAAGTCCCAGGGGTATAGATTAGCTAGAATTACCACAGAAATGGAACCATTTTTGAGAAACCTGAACAATTTAGAGAATGATTTCCTAGTGAGAGGCTATGAAAGTCAGATGTTAAAAAATATCCTGGAACCCATTACAGAACTGAAAAGGACTGAAGCACCTTCACGCAACCTTCCCAGCAGGAGAATGTTAAGAAATTCCACAGAATAACACATGCAAAAATAGCTGCCTCCTGACATACAAATTGGATTATTAAAGTATCAAAAATGCACTGTCCTCTTCTACTGGAACCCTATTTAGAAAACACAAAAAAATAATCTTTGGTCTTCTGATGAAGTTTTAAATGCTAAAAAAGTTAACATCCTTATGTTTACTAGACAGGGATTGCAGGCAGTAAATCCTGGTATGCAGAAGCCTTTACAGATGGGCATTCCCTGTTCAGTATTTCCTGAGGAAACAGTGTCTGGTGATTCTGATTTTGACATAAATCAGTCTTCTTCTCCTGCAGATTGCCAAGTCTGAAACACTGATTATGAAATACTATAATATGATGCAAATGGATGTACCTCATTCCTCTCCTATCATCATCATCATTGTCGACTCCTCTTTTCCCATTTTCTACATGGGTCGGGGTGTCATGTCAGTGTCACCATCTCACTTGATTCAATGCCACTCTATAACTTTTTTGACAGTCACTTCTGACTGTTGCAGGTGTACTATCACACAATCCATCCATCCTTGCTGGATACCCTCATTTCCTCATTCCTTCTTCCTGTCTATTCCAAATGTTCTTTACCAACTTGTCGTCTGCTTTTCTGCACATGTACCTGAACCACTGTAGTCTGTTTTCTATTACCTTCTCTATAAACTGGAGTTACTTTGGCTTCTGCTCTGTTGTCCCCCTTTCTTCTTCTGTCTCATTGTGTGCATCATACCGCTTGTCTTATGCACTTCATCTCCATCACCTATGACATCCTCAGCTGCTGTGCTTTACTGCCCAGGTTTCTGTACTATACAATAGTACTAGTCACACCACTGCTTTGTACACCGTACTCTTCAGCTTCTTTGGTGCTCTTCTGTCAAACACTATCCTAACACTCTATTCCAGTTGGCTGCAGCCCCTCTGATTCTAGCCTTGAACTCCTCATTCAGACTTCCCTTATTTTCAACCACCCCTCCCAGATACTTGAAGCTGCTTATCTGTTCCACTATTTTGCCTTCTATTTCAACTCTGAGCTTCTTCTGATTTCATCCATTTGTTGCCATTACAAATGTCTTATCTATACTCGGTTTTATCCCATGTGCCATCAGCTTTGTATTCTTTTTTCCTAACTTTTGCTGAAGTTCTTACTCATAGACTGCCTGTAATGATACATCATTTGCATAGAGGAACCATGTTAATCTGTTCTGTCTGATCAGTTTGCTAATGCAGACCATCAACAACACCTTTGGGAGTCGCCACAATGTATGTACTGGAGTCTTTGGGTCTTTGTACATAGCCTGCGCTAAATGTGCTAATGTTTCTGATACATTGAACCACCACAGGACTGCCCAAATCAGCTTTCTTGGGACCTTGCCATATGCTTTCTCTAAGTCTAATAATGTCTGGTTGGACTCTTTCCTCATTTCTAGCTTCTTCTCAAGTATCTCTCTCATTGCAAATGTTGGGTCTGTTGTATTGCATCTCAATCTGAATCCAAACTGATCATCTCTCTACTACTCTGTGTATTAATTTATCTCCAGAGCATTCATGCAGTGTGACAACAATTTGATACCTCTTTACTGCCCACAGTTGTGAATGTCCCTTTGTTCTTGTACACTGGCACTAGAATGCTGTTTCCCCAGGAATATGGAGAATGTCTTTCTCTCCATACAGCCATAAGTTTTCTTAGGAGTTATTTCTCCTCTAAATCACCCAACATCTTGAAAATATCTGCTGAGCCCTCATCTGGGCCAGCTGCTTTCCCTGTCTTAATTTTTCTTAGTGATGTTCTTATGTCCTCAAGGGTGGGTGCCTCTTCTTCTTTCATTGTAGGCTGTACCTGTGGCAGTACAGCTTCTATGGGGTTTTCTTCACTGGAAGTACTCCATCCAGCTGCATTTAATATCCCATGGACTCATGTGCATCTTTTTTCTGGTGTCCATTACGAAGGGTATCTTCTTTATCTTTCTTTGTTTTACAGCCTGATACAATTTCCTTGTGTCATCTGCTGAGTCATTTTTCAGGAGCTGGTAGAGTGCCTCTGTTACTCTTTTCTTTGCTATTGCAACTGCTCTCTAAGCCTCTTCTCTAGCCAACCGGTATTCCTTCTGAGCTCGGTTTATCTTTTCCATCTCCGTTTTCCTACATCCATCTTTCTTTAGATGACTTTCTAAACTTGTACATTCCACTGGCAGCTTTCTTTATTTCCAAACCTGGCTCAACCACAGATCTGTTCTATAGTCCTCATATATGCTGTTTTGGGGGTGTTGCTATTCTTCTTTAACTCCACCTATCTCCTGTTCTTCCTGAGGTGCTGGAGCCCTTAGTACTTCCTTGCACTTTTATACTTTCTCTCCAGTCAGCTTCCAGGTCTTCAGCCTAGTCGCTATTGACCTTAGAACTTTCTCTGACCACTACTTGCAGATAATTGGGGCAATTATTGGTTTATGCTGTGGCTGACTGTTTCACTGGGGATGACCTTGCAATTTCTGATTCTAGCCAATGCCCATTCCCTACTAGGAAGACGCCTACTTGACTTGCATGTTGGCCACTTTTGTATGTAATCATGTGATCTTATGACTATCTCTCTTGCTGAACCATGTATTGAACACCATCAAGCCATTTGCCAGACAGAATTTTAGAATGGCATCTTCTTCTTTATTCCTGTTGTCCCACCCATGTGGACCCAGGCGGTCCTCATATCCAGTTCTTTCTATCCTAATATGTGCATTCAGCCCCCCGCCTCCATCCAACATCGACGTATGCTGTCCTGCTTTATCTAGTAGGTCCTGCAACTGCTGCATGAATGTACTCTATTCCTTGCTATCACAACTCTGATGTGATTTATAGGCTGAGAATTTGAATACTGTCCTATCCTTACATTGGAGTCTGATTGCCATGACTCTGTCACTAATTCTGATGACATCCCTACTGTCTTTACAAGCTTCCCCTCACTGCAATTCCCACACCATTTCTAGTCTGTCCTCCTCTACCCAAGTAGTAGACACTGCCTCCCAAATAGATGGGCTTTGCTGTACTGCCCTTCCATCTTGTCACATGGATACATAGGATGTCCAGCCTCCTCTTTACCATCATTTCTTTCACTTCCAAGCTGCATATTTTCAGTGAACCTAAAATGAATACAGAAATCCTCAGTTCAGGTTTGTATAGTTTTACATACAACATTCAACAGAGCATACCAGGTAACCCAAACTAGATAACTGGACACCAGCTGGCTGGCCAGTAAATACATGATCGAGGTTTGCTGGTCATTAAGGCAAGCATGCACTGGGCAGTTAGGGAACATATACTCCTCTCAACATTAACATGAGTCCCTGGTGCCTGGTGTAGGTCAGAGTCAGACGGTTCCTCAACCCTTTTATCACCAACAAATACCCATACCCATTTTTGGTGACATTATTTAATACACTTGAATCACCTAGAGACAACTTTTACACCACTGAGTGACTAGTTTTGACACAGTGTGAAGTCTGTGATCCATGCTATCCTTTCTAGAGGATACTTTACACCACAAATGATACTCACAGTGGTTGGTCTATGGAGCTCGTCCTCCTACAGGGTGCAACCCAGAGTCTGTGTTGCTGCCATATTGCTATTCTTCAGTAAGTTTGAGGAGGAAATACAAAGCATGTTTTTGAGAGGTGAGAGGAACCCCTCAGAGATACATGGAGAACATGCCACCTCCATACAGGCATTGGTTGGAGATCAAGCTTGAACCTTGTACCATGGTAGGTGAAGATCTTAACTATTATGCCAACTAATACCCCATTCCTCTCTCATCCCTCTTATACTGCCAGCCTGCAGGCTGTGGTGAATGCTGCCTCTACTCATCCCGATGCCCATTCATCAGTTCCTAACAAAGCAGATAAGCTGTATAAGGCACATCAGTCTAATAAATTTCTTTTGAAAACATAAAAAAAAGACTCCAAAATGTAAAACTTTATTTAATTCTCAGTTGCCTGACAAAGCCTTCAGAAAAGTTCATCACTACATATCACTTCTCTAAACTTAGGCCTGATCTGGCTGCCATTTCATCTATGCCTATTGCTGGCAACAGGCTGATCCTCAATACAAACCTTTCACTTGGTGATAAAGAAGCTGAAATGTTGGATCATATAGGTGAGAGAATAGTTTCTTCTTCGACTTTAGCCTTTATGTATTGCCAGGCATATATTTGTTAATCTATAGTGTACCATGTGAACAGTCTGATGGAATTGGCTTTCACTCATCAGACAGAAGAAAGCTCTTTATGACCCAAACTGTTTTGACCCTCTTTCAGGTGTCTAAACATGCTCTGAAGAGTGTGTATGATAATGCAGATTCTGTGTATAGGGCCATTGCTAATGCTACAGTATTGAGAAGATACTGGGTATGTAACAAAACTTTGCTGAGGAGATAAAGTCTGAAATCTTGGATTCAGCTTGAGACGAGGACATATTGTTTGGTTTTTCTGCTACCCAGGTTTTCAAAATAATATGATGAAGGAGGGGAATTATTTCAGGGAGTTTCTGCGATATTTCATGTACCCTGGTACAAATCTTATAGGCCTCCCTCTTACAAAAAATGCCAAATAAACAAAACCACTCTTTCTGTCAAACAAAATGCAAAAAAAGATGGCCAGAGGGAAATAACAACAACACCGGCAAAAATAAAACACAGGGGTCTTTTCAGAAAATGGGAAAGAGCAGTATAGAACAATTATGCCAGCATTCTTTACCCTCTTCCCTTCTCCCCAACCAATGCTAATACAAATCTGTCACAAAAACTGTCCCTCAATAATCCTCATTGGCAAAAATTGTTTTGGGCTCCTAGGTTTTAAAAATTGTGTCGGAGGGTTACATATGTTACATATGGCATTAGATACAAAAACCTCATTTCAAAGGAGTACCTCCCAACTCTGACCAAATAGCATTTTTATCTGCAGGTTCTTCTGTCTTTACATAATCAAGGTGCCATTGAACTAGTGCATTTAAGTCAAAGGAGTAAAGGTGTATACTCCAGGATATTTCTGGTACCAAAAAAGGAGACCAGTGTTAGATCTTTCATTTCTAAATCTGTGCATGCAGGTTCCAAAGTTGACCTTAGAGAACCTGCTACCCCTCATTCTTCACAAGGGTTACTTTATAATTCTAGACCTAAATGATGCTTACTACCACATTTCCATAGCAAAAGACTTTAGGAAATGTTTAAGGTTATCTGTTTCTGGGGAATATTATAATTTATCTGCAAAACCCTTTAGTTTATCTACAACTCCAAAGGCATTTACAAAATGTCCAGCTTCACTCATGACATATTGTAGACTGAAAGGCATTCACATATTTCCTTATTTAGATAACGTATTTGTCTTTGCAGAGTCTTTATCCAAATGTTGAGTCATTAATATGGGTTATGTCATTTCTGACCAGTCTGAGCTTCTTGATAAATATTGCAAACTCATCACTGACTATGTATCACAGGAGTGCATTTCTTTTTTTTCACTAAATATTTTTTTTTATTATTTCAAATAAGATGTCTTAAACATTACATGAAATAAAGATAAATAACATATTTACAATTCTAAAACATTACTAACTTCAAACCATTATATAACTATTTACATTGGTGTCTATGCAAATAACATTGAAATTCTATATTATATAGAGTTAGAAACATAAGATGATATATCTTCTTCGATATTTTCAAGTATTTCCAGTACTTTCATCCAAGAGTAATAGTAAGAAGTAGATCTTTTAGTTCTGTTCTTCACTGTTAATATTTCCATGTGAGCAACTGTTGTTGTTAAAGTCTCAAATTCCTTGAACGTAGGCGAAGCCTCATTTTTCCAGTGTATAGTTATGATTTTACGTGAAATTGCCAATAGTGACCATAGGATTTTAGTGTCTTTTTTGGTACACAGTTTGGAATAGGAGAGTTGA
Organism: Protopterus annectens; assembly: GCF_019279795.1. NCBI lineage: Eukaryota > Metazoa > Chordata > Ceratodontiformes > Protopteridae > Protopterus > Protopterus annectens. The sequence continues at coordinate 528,962,277 of NC_056739.1, read as the reverse complement.
ATAAAATTAAAGACTTTGTTAATTGAAAATTATCATTATAAACAGTCTGAAAAAATAATTAATGGATTTCCAGTACATATTGAGACATATACATTCATAAAAAACATGCTGCCAATCTGCTTTTATCTTGATATGGCATCTCCAACATTGATCTTCAATAGAATACATTTTGGCTAACCTATGTGGTGTATAGAAACTTCTGTGTAGATATCTCCAAGTGAATAATTGCCAGTATTTTGATAATGTAGAAAATTTGGAAGATTTTAGAATATTACTTTTTTCTTCTTCAACTGGAGGATGGTTGTTTATTAAAGTATAATAATCCCAGTATGATTTTTCATGATAGTTTTTTGGTTTTTTAACAATTTTATAGATATTAGACAAATAACCTGTACCCTGATAAGGCTGTTTTGTGATAAGAATAAGGTATTCAATGAGTTTTGGAGCTTCATGTCTAACTGAAGGTTGCATTTGTTCTATTTTATTTATAAGAAAATGCCTTAGATTTTGTAAAACAGCCAATTGTCTTTATTTATATTATAATTATAAATTATCTGTTCCTTTGTTAGAATTTTCCCTTTCTCTATAAGTTGATGCCAAAAGAGTAATGTTTCTTCTTTAAGTATATTTATTTTAGATATTTGGAATGTATCTAGAATATTTGGTGTAAAAGCTATAGGAAAATAAGAAAAATCCAAGAATTAATATTTGGTATTTTGTTTATATATGTTCTGAACACTGAAAGTGTAGAACTTACATAGTTTGATGGCAATTTATTAATATTATTCCTTTTCCCTAAAAATAATCTTTTAACATCCATATAAGGGGTGATGGTATTACTGTTAAGTTGTCTTGTATGTGATTATAATTGATTTCTATGTAAATCTGCTCATGGGCTTGTTTCCATATAGGTGTGTATGAATTATTTAACCATAGTGTTATGTTTTTAATAACAAATGAGGTAATATATAAATCAATATGCGCTAAATTAATTCCACCATCTTCCCAATCTGGCAAATGTTTATTTAAGGCTATATGGGGTTTATTTGGAAACCATAGAAAATTTAAAATTAGTTTATTGTATCTTTGAATAATATATTTGGGAGGTGGCAATGAAAAATTTTGTATTAAGTATAATATTTTGGGAAATATGATTATTTTAATAAGATATAATCTGTCTGCTGTTGAAAAGATATATTTATTCCAGTAACCAATTGTTTGTTCTATTTTGTCTAGTATTTTATTATAGTTAAATATTAGAGAATCTGTTAATTCATTGAGTAGATTTATTCCCAGATATAATAATTTACTTTCTGTTACTATATATTTGGAAAATCTTTTGTTTATATTATTTTTTTTTACAATTACAGGGCATAATTTTAGTTTTGTTTTCATTAAATTTTAAGCCTGAAATATTTTGAAATTTATTCATGGAGTTAAATAGAGCATTCAAAGACTCATTTGCATCTGAGAGAGTTAATAGTATGTCATCAGCAAAGAGTTGGATTTTAAGGTTTAACATTTTATTAATACAAATGCCCTTTATGTTATTGTTTGATCTGATTTGATTTGCAAAGGGTTCTATGAGTAATGCAAATAACAATGGTGATAAAGGGCAACCTTGTTTAGTTCCCTTTTTATTGTTATAGGGCCTGATCTATATGATCCCAGTTTAACATATGCAGTAGATTTTTCATATAGTATTTGGATAAGATTATTAAAATTAGAAGGAAAGTTATATTCTTTTAAAACTAGTGAAAGAAAGTTCCAATTAACCGAATCAAAAGCTTTATTAATATCTAATGAGATTACATTTAAATTTAGGACTTTATGTTTGCTATAATCTATTAATGTTAGTATTATTTTAATATTATCTGAAGTATTTCTTCCTTTAATAAAACCTGTTTGATCTTTGTGAATTAAGAAAGGAAGAAAGTGTTTGATCCTATCTGCGTATATAGCCATAAACATCTTGTAGTCTATATTGAGTAATGATATTGGCCTATATGAGGAACACTGTTTCTCATCTTTATCTGGTTTGATAATTGGGGATATCAATGAATATTTCCAAGAGGGTGGTATATTCAAATCTTTATTGGCTATATCATATACTTTTAATAATAAAGATATGGCTTGATTGGGTATTAATTTATACATTTCTGGTAGCATATTGTCTGGGCCAGGTGCTTTATTTGTCTTGAGCTTTTTAATTTGTGATTTTAATTCTGTCATATTGATTGGTTTGTTTATAATGTCTATTTGTTCTTGTGTTAATTTAATATGAATATTGTTTTCTAAGTATTTTTTTATATCCTTAGTAGGTGTATCTTGAGTATTTATGGAATTATCAATGTTAAATTGGAGTCTGAAAAAATATCATTTAGTTCCGTAACTCTTTTGTTAGTATTGGGAATAAATATTTCTTTTATTTGCTTAGATTTAATTATTTTTTTTGTTCTATTAGTTAAGTATCTCAGGTGTGCTGAATTAGTAGAGTATGAGTTTATCTTTATCTTTTCTAAGTTAATCATAATCTTATGGTGTAGCAATTCTGTATACTTCTTATTGATTTGTGTAAGTTCTTGAACTTGAGTAGCATTACCCTTTTGTATTTCCAGTTTCAATTTATCTGCTTTGTTTTGTAAGTCTAGCATATCTTTATTCCATAACTTCCTTTTATTTATGTACCAGGATAATATCTTCCCATATGTAACTGCTTTTAATGAATCCCAGACATATATTTCTGAAATATCTTCTGTGTAATTTATTTCTAGAAAGTTTTTGATTGTTTCTTCATAAAATTCTTTGAAATCTCTCAATTTTGTGATATAGGAAGGTATCCTAGTAATGGGATTTGAATAAAATGGTGTAAGCTCTATCTCAAAGACTATGGCATTATGATCAGATAAAGGACAATTTATGATTTTGACTTTGTCAATTTTTGTTATTAGGTCATTGGCAACATATATTCTATCAATACTAGAGTTAGTTTTATATCTATGAGAATAAAATGTGAAGATTAGTGAGTCTGGTTCTGCAAATTCATTTATATCTTTTAAATACAATGTATCTATAAATTTTGATAGTGCTTTAGAGATGGGTTGTTTTCTTCTTTTGGATTTAGAATCTGTATCTTTTCATTCATTATACAGTTGAAGTCTCCTGCCAATATCAGGCTACCCTTAGTTAAATGAATTATCTCTTCAAAATGCTGTTTAACTGTTTTAATCCTAGTCCTGGGATCCAATATAGATTTACTAACGTATAGATTCTCTTATTTAACTCTATTGAAACTAGACAAAACATACCTGATGTATCTTGATGAGTAGTAATTATTTTAGGTGTTATAGTTGAGTTGCGAAGTAGTATAGCTACTCCTCTTTTTTTGTTTTGTATTGAGAGTTTATTAGTACTGTGTAATTATTAATATTTAAGTTGTTTATATCTCTATCTAATAAGTGTGTCTCTTGTAAAAAGACTATTTGTGGTTTATGTAAGTTTATGTACTTGAATAGGCTTCTCCTTTTATTACTATTATTTAGACCATTAACATTTATGGATAAACATTTCATTTCCTAGTTTTGAGTTTGTTTTATGTGTAAGTTTATGTAAATATTGTTTATTCTTAGTTCCATCTTGGATACAGAATTCAAAAAGTTTTTCTTGTATGATTTTTGCATGTTTCTGAGTGACACCAAAGTGATAGAATAAAAAAAAACAAAGAACTTCCAAACTTGTAATTCTTAACCTTAAAACCATTCCCTATTGCTATGAGGTAATATACCTCTTCGTTTGGTTAGTGAATCTAACCAAACAAACTTTCTACCCTCACAAATAATATTTGGATCAGTTTCTCTTATCCTCTTAGTTTTAAATAAAGATAATTGAATAATATATTAAGATAATCTAATCAGCTAAAATATATACATATATTCTTTACTCATCTTATTGTAATTCAATAATACTTACTTCTAAGCAGGTTTCAAAAGGTACAAATATTTAGATTAAGGTAGTATCATTTCAAAATAATTTAGGGTATTAATAAACATCATGTTAAAATCTATAACTGTATATTTCATACATCTGTTGAAAACTATTTACTGACATTACTGTATAATACAGTACCATTGTTGTGCAATTGTTTTAGACTACTCAAGTCCGAAACCAGTGTTTAAATTAATATTTGCAAAGTCATATTGGAATAAAAACATGAATAGTTCTGAAACCACATCATATTTCATGTTTAACATAAACTGAAATGCGATACAATATATAAGTATATTAATATTTCTTTAGTAGACATTAAATATGTTCCTCTGATTGCATTTTCAGCTTTTCAATGACAATTCCCATGGCTGGAGACAACAAGATCACAATTTAGACAGCTCCCTTATCCAAGAGACCACTCATAATGTTGTTACCTGATTGAGTGTCTTGTTGCCAACACTTCCATCAACCCTCAGAGGGACCCTGCACAATGAAAACTGACACAGTACAGAGGTAAAACTGCAGCACTTGACCACACCCTCAAAGCAAACATCTATGTATATCACACATCAACTCCCACAGCTTAGACTGACACCCAACCAGTGAGTCTATCTGCTGACAACAAGTGCTGGAGATACAATCCTGACCTACTCAACACCAGTAATTCAATCCTATGACTGAACCAAAGTATACCGGAGAACACATCAAAACAATGGAAGCTGCCAAGATTCAAACCACCATGTACCTAAAATATTACAGGCCAAAATTCCCAACCCATTTTGCAGCAAAGAGACAAAATGTATTCAAACCATGGGGTAACACCTTTACCACGTCAAAAAGGTGTCCAAGAAGCTTGTTTTTCCTCCAACATCGGAGGACAGCCACGATGATCCATGCACTGCAAGAGTACCATTTTATCCTGGCAATTGCTTCACGACTGTATATAGAAACATTTAATCCAAATCATTAACTGGCACCACAACAATATTTCTCAGAAAAGCTGTTTTACAGCCAATGACCAGACAGAACGCATCATTGAGAGGATACATTTATCAAATGTCAAGTGCCCCAGCCATAATACAAGTGTCTCCTCAAATCAATCCCCAACGAATCTACTGCCCACCAAACTTGCAGACCAATACTGGCATCCTTTCATGCAGTCACATTGAAACACAAAAATACAGGTCCGCTGATCAGGAACAACCAGGCTCTCAACTGCCAGACAACACACCCGTCTGCAGAAAGGTACAAGAATCATAGTTGCATTGTCAAGCATCCTTGTCCACACTAACAGTAACATGATATACCCGCATACACTAGTATTGTGTCATTCTTGATAATGTAAAAGCCAGACAATATTATAAGAAGGGTGAAGCCACAGCCAGGCAACATAACAAGAAGAGCACAGCCGCAGTCACCATTCAGATGAGCAAACGGGAACAACATGAGCCATCTAAGGATGGATAGCCCGTTGAGTACCTGCCACAATGCATGCCCATAATGCATGGCAACCCAGTAACAAATTAGGGTGTGGGCTAAGCCTCTCCCCTTCCACTCAAATCAGATCCAACACAATATGTGTGTAGAACACAGATGCTTCGACAAAGCCCAAAGCCACATGGGATATAAACATTGTATAATTGACACACCAGGTCAAATCCACTGTTGTTATGTTACTCATTATAGTTGCCTATACAATCATTGCTTCCACTTTCTCCATCTAGTATACCATAACGCCATCTAAATGTTTGATTTGCCAAATGCACATCCAACCTTCTTGTTGCATCCCACCTGCCCACCCGAGGGCATACCTTGGCAGCAGGACATCAGTAGTATTCTGCAGGAGCACCAGTGTGGGAAATGGCAACCCTACCCAAAACAAACCTGTCAGTTGCTTGACATTTACTAGTTTCTTTAGAGAATTTGTAAAACAGCAGTGATTTTATTTGCTAATGATTAATTTCTGCTTTTTAAACTCTGCTGTATAAAACATAGTAAGGGATAGCTAAAATGTCTGGAAATCTAAACTGATAGAAAGACAAGCAGATATATGTCCTTATCTATCAAGGTGCTAGAAGACATCAGTAGCCATAAACTGAAAGTGCTTCAAAAATAAATATCTGTGTATATTTATATGAACCTTTATATTATTTATGTTTCCTTAGAAGGAATTTAGGTTTCTGTATCTTTAAATGTGAACCTAGCTTATTTTCTGACTAGACGCCAATTAGAAAGAGTCAGGGATGGCGTACACAAGTAAATGCGACAAGCAATAAGTAACTCAAGTTTCTAGTGATGTTTGTGGCTGTTAAATTGTCTCGAGAACCAAGCAGGAAAAGGTATGTGTTTTTCTTTTTCTTTTCCCTCCTCTTATTTGGTGACAAACTCATGTAGTGTGCACGCAAGCACTCTAGTTTACGGAGTAGTGTTCACAACTGTCAAACTTTGCATTTTAAACATGCTATGCCTTATTTCTCTACAAAAGAAAAGACAACAGGATATCTAAGCTAGTCACAAGCATCTTTCAACTCCGGATGTCTGGAGCCACAACACACATGACTTATAGCCTCAAAATATCACTTAAAACATATTTTTCACTGGACTATATCAGTATGTGCATATGGGTCAAAGGCAGAACATCTTTTAAGATTATTTAAAGTAGTCTTATGATACATCCTAACTGAAATACTTCATTTCAAAAGCAACACATTTCTGCCCAGCATTAGCGTTTATCCAAACAGGGACACTTTTAACTTATAAAAAGTAATACTATCAGGGATGTAACTGATAATAAGTTATATAGCAGCCATTACTATACCTATTAAGCAATATAACCATATACTGATTAAAGTATTATAAGTTAATAAAGATTTAATAAAAAGAAGAGAAAAATAAAAACAACAAAACACAAAGAGAGAAAATAAATAAATAAACTATTTGGGAACATTATTATGCATTGATTACTCTGATTAAGAATATGAAAATAATAGATGGATAATAATAAAAATAGAGTAATGTTTAAATTATGCTTAGTATATTGATGTGATTTGAGATAAATGTATTTACATTTATGCTAATTTTGACATTTAAAATATAATTGAAAACAGTACCTGTTTTGGTGTAACTTGAAGACAGTAAGAACTTTTCTTTTGTTGTTAGTATTATTATTTAGATTTTTACAGAATATAACATATGTAAGATTATTTGTCCTTTAGTTTTTTTTTCTTTTGCTCAACAGTTTTCCAATTATTTACTTCAGCATTTCTCTTCGGTGTAATTATTGTCCAGTCCATAGATTCTTCATGTGTTAGGATGTTGTTGTTGGTAAGGTATTTTATTGCTGAATCTACTGTTTCAAAGATTTTTATTCCATTTGGTAGAAAAACTTTCAGTCTTGCTGGAAATAAAAGATGGACTTTCAGTTGCTTTTTCTTCAAGGTTTTTTTTATTGGTAGAAATTCTTTTCTTTTTGAAACCACCTTTGTAGAGTAATCATTGTAAAATCTTATTAATGAATCATTGTATTTGATGGGAGAATTTGCCCAAGCATTTCTTAATATAAGATCTTTATCTTGTGTAGAAAAAAGTCTCACAATTATAGATCTCGGCTTGTTCTTACCCGGAGAAGAAGCATTTCCAGAAGCTGCTAGTGATCTATGCGCCCGTTCTATACCATATGAAAGAGCTTCAGGTATTTTTGTTACATCTGGTATCCAGGTGGTAAGAAAGTTTATCATATTGTCCCCTTCAGATTTTTCTGGTAGACCATATATTCTAATATTATTTCTTCTTGTTCGGTTTTCCATATCATCAAGCTTTTCTAGTAAATATGTATTCTGTTGAAGTAAGAATTCAGTTTGTTGTTCTTCTATTTGGACTCTAGTGTCAATGTCACTTAATGACTGTTCAATAAGTGATATCTGTCCTTTCTGCTGTGTAAACATTTCTTGAAGCTGTTCCAGTTGTTGTGAGCACTTTTCTTTAAAAGTATCTATTTTATTGCCCATCTTGTCGATTTTTATTGTAAGTTCCTGTATATTTGTAATGAGAGACTGCAGGTCTTTTTTGAGAGAAGAGTCTTGTGCTGTATTCCTTAGATGACTCATGCTGTAAAGCTGATATTGGTGCTGATTTTCCAGTAATTAATTTGACAGGAATTATTCAAGTTCTGACAATAAAATTTTTCTTATAGATGCTCAGAGTTATTAGAAGTAAGTTAGTAATAAAAATTTCTTCAAATTAAATATTATTTTGTAAAATTCCTGTCAGGAATTGTATTGAGGTAAGAGAGCTGAAATGAAGTGCAGCTATCAGTTCAGCATCCTAGCCACGCCCCCCAGGAGTGCATTTCTTGGATGTGCATCTTTATCTTGAATTTTTCCTGACCTTTTCCAATTAGTCTCACACTTTTGCAATGGAATCTCTCAGGATCCAAAGGTTATTGGCTTCTAGGATTCTCATGATACCTCTAGCCAGATTACACATGAAAAATATACAATGGTTACTGAAAAAAACATTGAATTAGCATTTGTGTTCTCTGTTGTATTAAACTCCATTTCAGGCTTTATAAAAAAAGGGAACTGAATTGGTGGAGACAACAAACAGAAGTAAAGCCAGATCTCCCCTTCTTTTCTCAAACTTGAAACCAATCTGTCATCCCAGAGGTATCAGATTCTGCTTGAGGAGCAATTTCCAGAGGGGTAAAATTGCAAAGCCCATGGAATACTTTAGACACACCAAAGCACAGCAACTTGAAAAGAGAGACTGGCTGTGATGCATGCCTTAAAGTCACTCCATCACCTTTGGTCAACAGGAACTCTTCAAGTGATTACAGATAATATCACAGTCATGTAGTATGTAAACAAACAGGGATGTGTAAGGTTGAACCACCTATGCATAATGACAGTTAAAGATTGAGAGTTAGCTATTCAGCATTCTTTTGCCCCAAGCATCTCACATTCTATCAGAGCAAAACATAGTGGCAGACAAGTTGAGCAGGACCAGAACACACCCTCATGAAGGAAAATTGAATGAGGGGATCTTCTAGACATTGATCCAATCGTGGGGAACACCTCAAATAGATCAGTTTCCCTTCTTTCAAAACAAACTAAACAAGTTCTGTTTCAGGGTTTCTTGCAAGCAGGTCTGGAAAATAGATGTATTATCATTCTCTTGGAAGGGAAAGTTTCTTTGTGCATTCCACTCTTTCCATTGATATCCATGGTAATTCTGAGAGTTCGAAAGGATACCCCCAAAAAGCAGTGTGGTGACCTCCTTTGGCCCAGGCAACATTGATCTCTCTACTTATGGAACTCGCCAAGGGCAGTTACCACAAGCTTCCTCTCAGACTGGATTTACTTACACTAGCCAGGGGGAGATACACCCCAGTATCAATCAACTTCAGCTTACTGCCTGGATGATTCAATTTTGATACTATTTAGGCATTTATTTCACAAGGAAGTGCAGCATGCACTACAGGTACTACAGGAGGTAGGCAAACTGTTACTAGAAAATTGTACGTGGGCAAGTGAAGGTGATTTTCTAGTTAGTACCTAACCAGTAACAAGGGATCCATTAAGGATTTTTTACCACTGGTGCTCAAATATTTGTCTGAGTTACTATCTTCTGGCCTATCCAATTCCTCTATACAGGTTCACAGGTACTCCAGGACTTCATAAATGTTTTTCTCACATAAATGTTGGTAACAGAACTGTATTTTAGGCAGGTAGAGCATCACTGTACAGTCTTCAGGAAAACAAATAATGTGGTTATTTTTTAATTATACTACTGTGGTACTTACTTCAAAAATACAGCTTGCCTGTTTCCTGTAACATCAGTTATGACAAAATAAATCTGTATGCAGGTAGTATTAGCTATTTTAAATATAAAGCTTTAATAAATAAATTACTTTTGGATTTCTTATATGTATATACTTTAAAAGATAATAGTCAGTTATAGTTAGATTAAGGTTTTCTGCACTCTGGTCAAACCTGCAAAGATGTATACTGTGAAAATATTATTTAATGAAATGATGAGGCCTGTTTAATCTAAACAGCTTTTCAATAAATACTCACAAGAGCAAGTAAGTAAGAAAAGGTAGCTAAAAGTGTACAGTAAAAGACTATCACAAGTTGTATTCACACACAATGCAGTGGCAATATTTTACAGGTATCAATATTGCTATGTATAATTTCACAAAACAACAATTAAGATTCAAGCAGTATGCCAACACGGAATTGACATTTCCTACATTAAACATTCTTGTTTCCATTATTCCTTTTAAGGTATGGATATCGAAGATAATATCAAAGCAGTGGCATTTCTCCTTCTCACACTAACTGGCTGCATTGCTATACAGCTGTGTTTGTGAGTTTTGCCTGCCTAGTGTGCATGAAAAAGACTTTACTTGCAACTGACATTATCCTCTGCAACTTAGTCATTCCAAATCTAATGGCTACATTAACACGAGGGACACCTCAGACACTGGTATCCTTCGGGAAGAGGAATATTTTTAATGACATTGGCTGTAAAGTTATACTGGTGCTGTTTAGAGGATTTAGGAATATGTCAATGAGTTTAACATTTCTGTTGAGCACATATCAAGCAGTGTCAATATCACCTCCTACTCAGAAAATCTACAAATGGAAGCAAAGGTTTCATAAAGACCTTTTTAAGGTTATTGTATTTCTTTACATATTTTGTTTTGCCACAAATACAGAGCCTATTTATTTTGCAGTTGCAGATGTCAACAATTCCATTCCTGAATATACCTTCAACTTGAAATATTGTTTTGTGGCTTACTCTAGCTTTCTTTCCTATGTGATGATTGGTACAGTACTTACTGCTCGGGATGTCATTTTTATGTTTGGAATGAGCCTTACAAGTAGCTATACTCTTTTTCTTCTCCACAGGCATAGCAAGCAAATGAAAGGAATCCGGAGGAGTGAAACAGCTGAGCAAAAAGCAGCTACAACTGTACTGATATTGGTTACATTGTATCTTCTTTTCTATGGACTAGACACCATTCTCTGGCTTTACTCTTTTACAACAACAAGAGTGCCACCTGTTATCTCTGATGTCCGGGTGTTTTTTTCTAATTTATACCCTTCGGTGTGCCCAATTGTTGTTTTATTCACCAACTCGAAGATTAAACAAATTATGTGCAATTAACAATGATGCATGTATTACTTAGTCTGCTGATTCAGTTGCTGCAAATCTGAAATCATGTAACAACTTAAGTGAAACAATAAAATGGATTTTGCAAAATTAGTCCTTTATTAAAAGTAAAAAAGAAATGCTGTCTGCACTTCTTTTTTCTGTTCCTATTAACATTAGAAGATGGGAAGGTGGCAAAATTAATCATCACTGTTTGAAAATCATGCAACAGGAAGATGATCTGATCATTTAGGCTTCTGAGGTTCAAAAATGGGTGTGCTGAGGTGGTCAAGAAAGAAAGAAAGAACAAAAGTGAATAGAATGGCAGGTCTGACAATTGAAATGGACAAATTACTGGGAAGTAAATGTCTGGGTGGACTCCAGACAAAACTTCTCAAACTTTCACAAGGGGCTTTGGGGAGAAATTATGACTAGTTAAAAAGTGATTCCCCACATACAATGGTAATACATGGCACGCCAAAAAGGAAACATGAAGTACTCCTTTCTTTTGCTTTTTTTTTCCTCATCTAAGCTTATGACACTTCAGCCCTCTCACTTGCTCTACAGATGTGTTTATTCCTCAAGAGGTAAGAGAGAGTAATGGCCCATTAGCCCTTCTCAAGTTAACATCCATGATAAGCAGAACAGCATCATCATATGTAATGGTAGAAATTTTCTAATGTTGGTCCTTAGCTCCATTTTGCATGTCCAGTAAGTTGTCCCAGGGTGCAACAGGCATCAATGAGAACATGTTGCTCATTTTCTCAAGCTACTTAATGGCATAAGGCTGTTTTGCCTTTTTTGGTCTCTGGTTTCTATCAGGGACTTTACCATGTAAAAAAAAAACACTCTGAACATGCGCCACCCCTCCACCCAAAGACAGAGGAGCTGGGTAAACTGTGTCACTCCTCCCATCCACTAACCAGCTCCAACAGGGATTCTAATCAAATGTGGGTACCTGATTCATAGTCAGGGCTTTCTCCTTTAATGCCAAAATAACTGGTGAGAGCGAAGTAGTACCTGCAAAAATGTACGACTATAATAGTTCAGCAGCATGCTAAAACTGCATACTATATTTAAGGTAGAGAGACTGATCACCTTGTGGAAGCAAGGCAATACCCCTTTTGGAGAACCTGTAGGATGTGCAGTGGTAATTGAAGTTTTACCCATTGCTTACATGAAGACATTGGGAACAGAATGTTATGAGGCAGCCTTGAGTTATCTGGACATTATCAGACAGTATCGGGGGAAGAAACAGAGAAGATGTAGAAAAGAATGGGGCTTATGGGGGTGGTCTCGAGGTGTTAGTATGAAACATGTAATAATGCTGATGAATAAGAGTATTCAGTTTAAATCTACTACAGTGCTTGAGTGCTTAATGTTTGAGAGTGTGTGTGTGTGTGTGTGTGTGTGTGTGTGTGTGTGTGTGTGTGTGTGTGTGTGTGTGTGTGTGTGTGTGTGTGTGTGTGTGTGTGTGTGTGTGTGTGTGTGTGTGTGTATGTGTGTGTGTGTGTGTGTGTGTGTCTGTTAGTATGTGTACGTGCATGATGCATGAGTGTGTGTGGCAGTCTATTCATACCTCTCAATTGCCCATATTTTTGCAGAATCTGCAGATGTTGGCTCATATGTTTGATTTTTCCTCATAAAATTTGTATTTTTTTAAATTTTGCAGCAAATCAGTGAGGCCTGACTTTATCAAATAGTGATAGGCATTTGTGTTTCAGACATCATATCCTTCAGAAAATGCATGGTAACACATGACCTTTTATTCTAGCAACTTTCTAAGTTTATAACAGCAATATTTAAAATGTGTCCCAATTTTTTGAGGCTATGTCCCCCCATTATCTTTGGCTTTGTCCAGATTTTTTTTACCAAGAGGTCGAGAGCTACAGTGTGTGTGTGTGTGTGTGTGTGTGTGTGTGTGTGTGTGTGTGTGTGTGTGTGTGTGTGTGTGTGTGTGTGTAAGAGAGAGAGAGAGAGAGAGAGAGTGTTAGCTTATGTGTCTCTGTGTGTAGGTTGTTTGTTTATGTGAGGGACAATCTGTCTTCTTGCCACTCCAGTGCTACCTTAATTATAACTGTGACTATCAATGTCATACTCATTAACATACAATTATAGGGGACAAAATAAGGATGACAGACAATAATAAGTAAGTGGCATATGTGTAGTTACCTGTATAATGTCTGTGGATCATAACCTTTTAAAATTTTTTTTTAGCCTCTGTATTTTTCACAGATCGCAGGAAATATGTATCGTTAGTATTATGATCTGTATGGACATTACTTCCATTGAATTAAGCAGAATATGACTATTTTGTGCCATGTATCTACACAATGGATGACAACGTTTTCATGTACATTACAGACAAATGAAAAATAAAATAATATTTATATTAACTTAAGACAGAAGGCAATTTATTAAAGATAACATCCAATTTATTGACCTCTAAATGTAATCAAACCATTGTAATCATTTTGCTTCAGGTGTAATGACTGGTCATTTCTTTGATGGGATTTCTTGATGGTGCTTTTCCATGCTAAAAGACAGAGAGAAAAGAGGCTATGGATTAGAACTAATCAGTTTTCCCCATGGCAAAATAAATGACTGCATTCTTAATTTAATGGACTCTACAGTCGTATTCTCTTTGGAGTGAACAGTCCCTCTGTAATAAGAAGAAATCCAAGAGAGTTCCTTTCTTGAAATTTGACAGTTGAGTCTGCTAAAACTTGGATGTCCTTAACTACCCATGACCTCTAAATAATCTTTTACTATGCAATATTCAGCATGGCATGTTCCCTGATAGGTGCTTCTGCTACTAAAAGATTGTTAAAATATGTTGCTTCATCACAGATCTTGCACTCTTAAAGGGGAAACTAAATAGTCTATCAAGGTATTAAAGAAAACTGAGACTTCTTAAATCAACAAATAGACCAAGGAGTGTGATGACTAACCATCCTACTTTCTTATTTAGCACAAATGAAGGGGATCCCCGATGTTTGGTCTATGTAACTGGTAGAAGATAAAAGCACAAACTTGTCTTCTGAGATCTGGAATCCTAAGCCATGCATGTTCCTGGATAAATAGAAGTTGAACTCACTTGTCTTCTTCACACATCAGCAATAAAATGAGATGCTAGTTTAATATTTTTTTTTTCTGCAGCCATGTACAATTTGAGAAATCAAGTGCATGCCTGAAGACATGGGAGTAAAGGACATTGCGAAAACAGAAATTCTTTGCAATATTGGAAAAAAGCATTTCTTTCATATGTATACATAAATCATAAGCATATTCCATAAAGGATGCAATTTCATATCCAACACTGAAAGAAGGTCTCAGTCCAAGTAGGACTTCTCAATATGACTGGCAGGTTTTAGTTGCTCAGACAGATCACTACAACACTTTTTGCGAAATGTTAGTTAATCAAGTTTGACTTTTAAGCTAGAAAAAAATAGCAAAGTTAATTAAACTAACCCTTAAGATGTGAATATCGCACAATGGGGGAATTTAGAATAAAAATGAAAAGTGCTACCATTCAAAGGTTCCATCCGAAAAAACAGGAATATATGAAGAGACAACCAGATGGAAACCACCACGATGTAAAAATAAAGTTGATTTATTGTATAACAAGCGCTTTCACGTGCATCCAAGGCACGCTTCCTCAGGTTTATGCAGCTTTACTTCATTGAACAGCTTTTATATACTACTAAATCATCCATCAATTAACTTTAATTCAATCAATCAATAAAAACATTTATCAATTGAGTTGCCAAAATGATTACAATAAATAAAGCAGTTTAAAGGCAAAAGATGGTTAGAAAAATAGATAAAAGTATGCATTTAGTTCTTTAAAACATGAAGCAATATTATCAGATTATAATCTTGCATATATTTATATTATGATGTTCTAAAACCTCATAAAACATCCTAGGAAAATCAGCATAAAAATAAACATAAAAATACATGATATAAAATAATACAAAACACATCAAAAATAAGCTTATATACTACCAAATATATTAATGTGTATATAGAAATGCTGTATTGTATCATATCCCAAAAACTAATATTAAGCTATAATATAATCTTAATCACACGCAATTAAAATAGGTTTAATACTAATATATTGATTTAAACCTGGTTCAATATGTGCCATCAGTCTCAAAATCCATCTTAACTCAACAGTTTCTAAATAGTTCATCCTGTCACCTCCTCTCTTATTATAGCCTATCACTTGTAAAATCCTGAACCTAAAACTATGGTTAGGTTGAATAGCAACATGTTTAGCTAAGGCATTATTCAAGTTTAACCTCTTAATGTCATATGTGTGATTATATACTCGGTCTCTTAGCCTTCTTGTAGTCATGCCCACATAAAATGCTGGGCATTCTGTGCATGTTGCTAAATAAACAAGGTTGGTGGTTTCACAAGTAGCATAAAAATTAGGTCTATAGATATAATTGAGAGAGGGATGAACAAACTGATCATCACTAGCTATATATTTACACATATTACATTTATTACATGGAAATGTACCATGTCTTAAAATTCGCTTATCTATACTACTGGTTAGTAAATCAACTTTATCAATGCATAGAAGCCTTTTCAGGTTCTTGCTATTGTTATACCTAAAGCTGGGTGTTGTCCCTATTAATTTAAGACATCTATTATCTACAAGTAAAATATTCCAGTTTTTCCTAATAATATCAGTTACATAGCTTATGTCACTGGTATATCTTGTAGTGAAAAATACCTTATTTAAATCATAATGTGTCCTATATTTATATTTAATCTTAGGATGTCTTCGAACAACGGGAACCTCTGTACCTTCATGCATATCATTCATAACAGAACAATTTAGCTTACATTGTGAGACATTGTAGCCTCTTTCTTGGAATAACTCTTTTAGATGACCAATCTGTAGATCCCTATCACTGTCATCTCTACATAAACTGGAAATCCTTTAACTTTGGCTCCTAACAATATTGGGAAACATGTGACGTGGATGCATACTATCATAATGTAGCAGTGCATTCCTCCAACAGGGTTTTCTATATAGAGTAGTTGAAATCAAACCTTCTGGACTCTTGTTAATTGTAATGTCAAGAAAGTGTATCTCCTGAGGTGATGTTTCCAGTGTAAATTTTAGGAATTCAGTTGTAGATTCTAAATAAATAACCAAATCATTTAGTAGGGCTAATTCCCCATCCCAGACAATTAATATATCATCTACAAAATGTCTGTATAGTAAGACATGTTGAAAAAAGCTACTATTAAACAAATAAGCACATTCCCAATGATACATTACTAGATTTGCATAGGAATTTGCGCATGGGGTGCCCATAGCTACACCACATGTCTGTGCATATAATGCATCACGATACATAAAGACATTGTTATTTAATACTAAATCCAAGAGACTACAAACAAGCAGTTGTGTATCACTATCCAGTGAGCCTATTGTAAGTAAAACTTCCCTAATTGCCTCTATTCCATAATCATTTGGAATTACTGTAAATAGACTCTTGACATCCAATGAGGCTAAAACAGCAGAATGAGGTAGCATATCATCTTTCATAAGGTTATCCAGGTCATTCAATAACTGATAAGTATTCTTTAAAATGGTTGGAACACTCCTTGTTAATGGACCAAGGATGGATTCCAAATAATAAGAAATGTGTTCTGTAACTCACCCTGCTCCTGACACTATAGGTCGTACAGGTATGGGAGTAGTTTCTTTATGAATCTTAGGAAGACCCTTAATCAAAGGTATTTTTGGAAAGTTAATTAAAAAGTATTCATAAAGCTCACTATCAATCTGTCTACACATCAGATGGTCATATAGTGTGTCATGAACATTTCTCACAATGTTAGTAATAGTTTCGTTCTCTATCAACCTATAGGTCTTATCATCATTCAGCATATGCAACATCATAGTGTCATACATAGTGGTATCTAATACCACTATGCCTCCCCCTTTATCAGCAGGCTGTATAATCAAGTTAACGTTATTAGATAAATCATGGAGGGAGCGCCATTCTTCAGCTTTCAAATTATGATATACATTTTTTGAGGTAACATTTAAAAAGTATTTATAAAAGTCTTTTTCACATACTGAAACAAAACAGTCAACATTACTAGGAAAAGCTGGTATAAAAGTACTTTTACGTTTAAATCGGCTTCCTGGTTCAGTCTCTTTCATTTGGTCTAGAAATAATAATTTCAGGGACAAATTCCTGGCAAAAAGACGCAAGTCAGTTAGTATCTCGGCGAGATTACTTTTTTGTGAAGGAATGAAGGAGAGACCTCTATTTAATAGAGATATATCATTTACATCAAGATGGGGGAATTTAATAAAGCCTACACAGACTTATTTTCCATGTAGGCATAGTGGCACACTGCTTACATGAAAGTAAGCAGGTTTGAAATCCAGTAAGCAGAGGTGAGGGGGGGTGCACGAGCACGCCAACACAGAAGTGCCTGTGGCATGCAAATCACCTCATAAGCAGGTGAATTGCATGCAAATGAGGGTGATAGAGTGATCCAGAAAGGAGATAATCAGTCCTGCAGACCCTGCATTGGCATCTGAAATCTACACAGAAAAATTCCATGTACAGGACATTAAACAGAAAACGGGGGCTATAAAAGTGCAATAAATAGGGCGGAAATAGCATTGCAGAGACAGATATGTGCAAAACTATCCATTGTGTGTCCAAATCCTAATAGAAAATAATAAAAAATTTTTTTTTTTAATAATCAGATCACGTTTGCTCAGCACCCTGCAATGCACAAACATGTTGTTAAGAAAAAAAAAATTAAAAAGTGTAAAAACAGAAATTAGTACTATGTTACAGTAATGCATTATGGGACCCTATGTGGAGTATGTACAATGATAGACTGTTGTGGTTACTAAGGAGGCAGTGCTTGGAACCATGTAGTTCCCAAATTGTGTGCACAGATCTCTATGCAAATGAGTCAGGGTTACTGAATAGCACAAATGGGTATCCGTGTCCGCAGATCTCATCTGTGTAGGTAGAGAACTGTGTTGGTGTCCACAGAAGAGTTAGCTAGCATCAAAAGGGGTGTGTCCACATCCTTTTAAGCTCATTGGAGCACAGTGGCACTTGATTGTGCGCCATGCTGCTGTGCTCAACAAGGGGGTGTGTACACTGTCTGCAAAGCTTTGTTTACTTTCGGGGACCGTGTTTGAGCATGTGTGAGTGTGTTTGCACAGCACGCCGCTGTGCTGAGCATGAACTTCCTTGGGGTCATGTGTACTGACTGCTGGGCATTGTTTATCTTCACAGAGTGTGTTTCCATTGTGCACCCCAGTCCTGAAAAAAAACATTTCTGAAAAAGACAATGAGATCTTAATTATTGATGACACCTGTTGCACTTGAACTAGGGGGAATGCATCATAGGTAGCCAATCGCAAAGGCTGCACCTACAGTAGAGTATTATAAAGGTTGCAGAAACCCTACAATCTGATTTCACCCCCTTATTCTGCACCTCTGGAGTACAGACTTGAGACATTTAATGGAAGAAATGCTAGGGGCTGCTGCAGATTTATATATATATATATATATATATATATATATATATATATATATATATATGTGTGTGTGTGTGTGTGTGTGTGCTAGATGCTGAGGTTAATGCAGTTGCTGCTGATGCTGACCATAGGTCTAGACTGAGAAGAATAAAAGTTTTCAGTCCCAGGGTAACCTTCCAGGGGCTACATGAGTTGGAGATTGCAGAGTACTACAGGGTAGACAGGGTCATACTACAAGAACTCACTGAGCTCTGCCGACCTTAACTCAGACCCAAAGGCAACAGAGGTGAACCCATCCCAGTGGAAACTAAGGTATGTGTAGCTTTTAGGATTCTAGCTATGGGTACATTCCAAAGACCAACTAGGGACATAATGGGGGTCTCACAGGCATCAGCATTCAGTGTACTCCACTATTTCCTGGATGCCATGCTACCATATGCCGGTGAGCACATTTATTTTCTCCTCACCCCTGAGGTGAGGGTCAGCAGTATGCAATACTTCTACCATGTAGCATGCTACCCCGAGGAACTGGGTGCCACAGATTGCACTCATACACATCAAGGCACCACCCAGTGAGGAACATAGAATCTTTGTCAACCGCAAGGGTTACGACTCTATCAACTGCCAGGTCATGTGCCATTCCCAGGGCATTATCCTGAATGCATTTGCTGGTAGCCCTGGTAGTTATCACAACTCCCTTATCTGGCATGCATCACAGCTGTACAAGTTGTTTGCTAGGGGGAACATCAAACACGGCCATTTACTGGGGGATGGTGACTATGCACTGGAACTGTGAATAATGACACTCATTAGAAATGCGCACACACCTACCAAAGAATGCCATAATGAGGCATATGCACAAACTAGGAACATCATAGAGCATATATTTGGGCTGCTGAAGTCATGGTTCTGGTGCCTCGATATATCTGGTGGAGCCCTGCAATACTCCCCAGTCACATGTGCACACATTTTCGCAGTATGTGCCATGCTACATAATATGATCCTGCAGAAACAGCTGCAGCAGGATCAGCAAAGGGAAGGGATGCGCAGCCCCCCACCAGTGCCTAGGTCACCACAACCATACCCACAGGGGGACCCCAAGAAGGAAAACCCTGAGGTTGTCACTGTAGGAAGATGCAGGCATGGCCAGTATGCCCTGACCTTGGCCAAGAGACAATGCATAGCACATGCACTGACAACCTAGGGCCCTAGGAAATGACACCTTATTCTGACTCATATACATATTAGCAAAAATTATGCCAGCCAACACAGCCTGTATCTCACCATGTATTAGCTGTAGACTGCGTTATTTATTCTCTGGACAGGAAACAACTTATTAAGTCAGCTCAGGCAGTGTGTGTGTGTGTGTGTGTGTGTGTGTGTGTGTGTGTGTGTGTGTGTGTGTGTGTGTGTGTGTGTGTGTGTGTGTGAGATGCCCGAGTTAAGTTAACCGGTGGCTAGAGAGTAACTCAGGCTCAAACCCTCAATCTAGGGTGCAGGTAGCAAGACCCTGAATTCCCTATCTACCACCACTTGTAAAAATCATTCAGATTTTTGCCTCATATTTTTGTTCTGATCTGTTCCTTATAATATCTGTGGTTTACTGGATTTTGAATTCACTAAATAATGACAGATATTTGAATTTCAGACTTCATGTTCTTCAAAAAGTACATGGTAACACAAAATATTTTATTCTAGCAATTTTCTAAGTTTATAAGATCAGTATTTGAAATTTGTCCCTATTTTTATGGATGTATTCCCCCATTATTGGTTTTGAGCATATTTTTTATACTAAGATGTTGAGAGCTATGGTGAGAACTGAATTCACTGAATATGTTTGGGGGGCTGTATCCCCCATTATTGGCTTTGTCCAAGATGTTTGAGAACTATGGTAAGAACTGAATGTACTAGCTATTTAAGTTTCAGTCTTCCTGTCTTTCAAGAAACAGCTGATTTAGCATAGTGGTATGTTGCTCTGACTGTAGTACACAGGGTCCTGGTTCCAAGACTTGGCAGTGAAATGCAAGGCAGTAACACAGCATTTAATTCTAGCCACTTTCCAAGGTTATACAATCAATGTTTAAAATGTGTTCCTTGTTTTGGTGCTTTTGTCCCCCCCAATAAATTTTGGCTTTTTCCAAATTTATTGTGCTCATGTGCAGCAAAGTTGAGAGATACAGTTGAGTGTCGATTGGATTTACAAGGCGCTAAGAGCTTCAGGGGAAGAGAAGTTAGTGCTATTTATGCTGAATCTGCTTGCATTGTTAATAGCACAATAGGTAGTGTACTTGCTTTTAATGCAGAAGACTGTAGATTCTATTCCCACAGTATGTAGCTACATTGGTGATACTATACTGTGTTGTACTTTTAAAGGGGGTGGATGCTGCAGTCCTAATAATGTCCTCTTTGGCGGATATACCTAGTAACAATCAACCTGTTATCAGTTTGCCATCCATTCCCTATTGCAATATTATTAGCTTATCATTTTTTTAATGTAACATGGGCAATTTATTCCTCAAGGGCAACAGGCACTTTATTTGTAGATGAAACAATGAAATATAAAGTTATTTGCTAGCAGCAACCTCTTTATTAGTTACAGATCTCTTTAATGTGGAATTATTTAGATGACTTTTACTTCTGCAAAGATTGTGCATATTTACTGTTACTGGTGGACTGCAGAAGTTTGAGTAGACTTTCATGATGGAAATGTTCTGAAGTGGGCAGTTTTGTCATTATCAGTGCATGCAATTTGTTTCACTGTTTACTGCAAAAATGCTAAAAACAATAAATTTAAAACGCTGTCTAACAACTGTACTGTATTATACAAGGAATATAATTTAATACAATCAGGAAGGTGTATCAAAGAACACATGAATGTTTGTATGTTTCATGTGCATGGGGCCTATGATTTGAAAACAGCCCATAATTAATCTTTATCTGCCACTTGCCAGATGTATTTTCTTTGAATGTGTGTTTCAATGCTGTTTCAATGAATGTGAGTTTAAGGACAGAGAAGTTTTAATGCTAAGTCTATTTTCATTGTAAGATTGCCTTGCTTTGTTTAGCAGATGTCTATTAGTGTCTGTGCTGTAAAATGTAAAATAAAACTTTTAAATGAAATCCATATCATTGAAGAATTAAAGAAGTATGCACATTACAGTGTTTATGGTAAATGGGGTGACATAGCCAAGTAATGGGACATTGAAATGGCTGAAAGGCCCCATTAAACCATGATTTTGTGAGGGGGGGAAGGGCAGCAAAGTCAAAAACAGCCCAGCTGATCTATACCTCTCCACTCTCCAGATTTTCAGAGACTGAATAGATTTTTGCTTCTTATTTTTGGTTTGTTCCTCATAAAATTTGTGTTTTCTGGCAAATCATTTAGGAATGAAGTCACTAAATGGCAGACATTGAGGTTTCAGACTACATACCCTTCAGAAAAATGCATGCTAAACAAGACCTGCTATTCAGTTAACTGTCTAAGTTTATACAATAGCAGTTTTAGTACTGTCTGTATGTTCCCCCAATATATTTGGCTTTGTCCAGATTTCCTGCATTAAAAGGGTGAGAGGTATGTGAAAATAAATCATGTTACAGAACTAGGTATATCCAAGCCTCTCAACTGTCCCCGAATTTGGCTTAAAATGTTGCTCTCCCCCTAATAATTCCTTTTCAAAATGGCAATTTTGGAAGAAAATGTGGAGGGTTTACGATTAATAAATAATTATAATGATCAGAGTTACAGATTACTTTTATTTCAGAAATGCAAGTAGATTCTCTTATTTTAAAACCAACACAAAAGCACCTCAAACCCAGAAGGTTAATACACAAACAGCTTTAATACAGAAACCAGTACAAACGAAAAACGATTAACGCTGACAATGTTAAAATAACGTTTTCATCACCAACTTCATCAGATAAAACAATCTCTCTACCTTCACCATTTATATAGTAAGTAATTAATGCATAACCAATGAAATAGGAGCTACAATTAAGTAATAAAGAACATCAAAATATGTTTTGTTTAGAAATTTTACCAATTGACTCTGTAGTGAGTTAGAATATTTTTAGGACATTAACATATTTTAATATTGAACTGTTGTAATGTTGCACTTGCAATGAAAAACTTTTCCAGTAGGGGGAATTAAAAGCTCACTTTGACTGGTTTTTTTATATATAATGTTTATATTCATTAAAATTGATAAAATACATATATGAATATTCACACAATTGATTTTATGTTTTTACAACTAATTTTACAAATTTTACATTTTATATATGGGGTATTTATTGTAATATTTTGTCTAGAATGTTTGTGGAATGACGTGACACAATATTTTGATGTTCTTTATTACTTAATTGTAGCTCCTTTTTCATTGGTTATGCATTAATTACTTAATATATAAATGGTGAAGGTAGAGAGATTGTTTTATCTGATGAAGTTGGTGACAAAAACGTTATTTTAACATTGTCAGCGTTAATCGTTTTTCGTTTGTACTAGTTTTTATGTTAAAACTGTTTGTGTATTAACCTTCTGGGTTTGAGGTGCTTTTGTGTTAGTTTTAAGTAACTTTTTGCACCTTCCGTTGAACTGGTTCTAAATACAAAAAACACCATCAACCCTCCTATTCTGCATTCAAGGTCATTCATATGTGTATGTAACCTTACACAATACTTAATGTACATAATACACATTAATATATCTCAATAAAACATATGTACACTGATTTTAAACTACTATTCAAACTAAAAATAATACTTAAACTCTAAATTATTTCAATTTCCTAGACTTTAAAACTGGTTTAAGGGGGACAGAGTCATTAAGACCCAGCCACCTATGTGCCCCCAATCTCAAGATCCACTGATATCCACATACTCTGTTTGATTAACATGGTTCGTTAACCTATTATTCATGTTTTGAACGTGTAACACCTGAAACAAAAATACATGTTGTTCATTGGTCAACATCATGTGTTTGTCCAGAGCACTGTGGTCCAATCCCCTCCTAGTATAATACAGATGGTCCCTCACCCATTCTCTAAGACGACGGTTCATATTCCATACATAGAAATGGAAACATACCTTACAATGTGCCACATAAACCACATTGGGGTTATTGCAATCCACTGTTGCTCTAAGTTCCCACAAATGCCCTGTCCCTGGATGTTTAAAAAACCCTTGATTCATCTATATACATGCAATATACACAATTCCCACATTCATGTGTCCCATACATAGTATTCTCTTCTACACTCCTCATTCATGGATGACACAGCTGTTGTTTTAAATTCTTATTATTTTTGTATATAAACCAGGGTCGTGTACCTACTATTCTAGTAGTTTCATCACATACCAACAGAATATGCCAAATCTCTCGTATGATCTTTCTAAACCTATCAACGTCTGCAGCATAGAGGCAATACCATCGAGGTCTGAAGAAAATCTTTTTGTCTGCTCTGTTTATGCTGTGCTACTGCTGTCTCAGAGTAATAAGGCTTAGCTTTCCCTTTTCTTTCTTTTTGTACTCTTGTATAGGCCTCAACAATGTCTTATGCATTATAACCCCTGCTCAGGAAACCTTCTTTCAAGTTACCCACTTCTTTCTGATACTCCTCTTCCTAGCAACAGAGGCATGATACCCTCATTGCTTGTCCCCTAACTATATTGGGGAAAATGTGCTCTATGTGCATACTGTCACAATGTAAAAATGCCAGACAGTAACAAGGTTTCCTATGTAGTTTAGTACTCCATCCCTTCTCAAATTTAAAGATAGTGACTTCTAAAAAATGTATGCATCTGGAGTGGTTTATGGTGAACCGTAAAAAATCACTAGTATGGTTGGGTCCTGATGGAATGATTTTAAATTGTCCTTATCCCCCTTCCAACCAACAAAAAGGTCATCCACAAACCATCTGTAAATGATGACATGGGGGTCAGCTAACAAGTGCTGCTCTCCTCAGTCCACCATAACCAGATTTGCATACATGTTGGCACAACTAGTGCCCATGACAACTCCTGACACTTGCCAATAACAGATGTCATTAAACATAAATAAGTTATCTTCCAAGACAATTTCCAAAAGAATGCATAGTAAATCTACTCGCTGCACGGACAATTTGCCATGTTTCATTAAAACAGATCTCACCATACTAATGCCCCATTCATTTTGTATGCTAGTAAACAATGAGACTACATCTAACGTGGATAATGCATCCATTCCCATCAACACCGGGCGCTTTGTGTATTAAATATGTATTAAATATGCCAACTTATGGCAATATGTACCCCGCGCTTTTAGCGCAATGGTAAAAAATCAACTTGGACACTAGCAGAGCTTATCTTAAGCTGCTTTTTGATTTCATTCAGCTGATGGAGCATGAGCTGAATGAGAAGATTTTGCCAGCAGCAGCAGGAATTAGCTTTAGCTTATGGAGAAGACGCTACTGAACTGTACATGAAGGAATTCATTGACAAGATACTTTGTTATGGAGTGAGGCTACTTGATGTAAAGAAAAAGAAATTAAGTAGAGATGTAACAGATTTCTCTAATCAGCACATATTTGCTTGGCCAACGGTGGCTGAGCAGAGAGCATCATTCCACCAATCCACAAGCACATTTTACCAGCGTAACCAGTGAGGTTAATAAGAAACACACTCGACCAATCAACAGATGAGGGGGCATGTCCATTTACCTCTACAGCAAGAGAGATCTAGCACAGATCATAATCAGCAACCTGGAAAGGTAACCAATGATGTGTTAGAGGAAGAAGTATTAACCAATCGGCAACTTAGAGGGTGTGTCTCTTCACCAGATCCTGTAGTCTCAGTTTATTCCATACCAGTGGAGGTTTGGTTTAATTCTTTGGGAATCGAAGATGTACAGTTTGCAACAACGTCAGCAACAGTCGTAAGACGTAAGATCAACTTGGACCCTAAGCAGCAGGTTTTTCCAGTGCTTCCCTTGCCCTTCCGCACAGGGAGAAGAAGATCGATGGAGCAGGTAGCACAGAAAGGGGGTTTGAAATGGAAGGAAGCCCCAGCAATGTTACAAACACACACATTGAATAAAATGTGGGGATATGAACAGGAGGCTTAGTTTGGAATTTATCGAACCATGAACTGACTGCAGCAGAGTTCTCCTTACTCAACAAGGGTCTGAGCTTTATACCTTCTAGTAATATGGACATTAGTGACTTATTGGTTATTTTTTTATTATTTACTCGGAATGTAGCTTTGAAGTTGCAGTTTAATAATTTAGAATGTGTGGGTGAGTCAGATTACAAAAGAAATAGTACATATGTACCATCCCTACAACATAATGTTAAAACATTCTTGAGAGCATGCAAAAATGCTATATATATATTTATGATTTTAAATGTGCTGTCAATGGGAGGGGAAGTAATTTGACAATATCTGAGAGACAAGCAATGTTTGATTTACAGAAAAACAATGACATAGTTATTCATCCCTCAGATAAAGGGGGATCCGTTGTATTAAATTCACAGTTTTATTATGAAGGAATGACTGAAATATTGAAAGACACTACAGTGTATAAAATTGTACAGATGGAAGTAGTGGAAAGTATGAGTAGACATATTTGTAGCACTCTGCATGAGTGTATGTGTATAGGGATGCTGACTAAAGATTTATTTCAATTTTTTATTGTTGAGAAACCACTGATTCCATGATTGCATTGTCTCCCAAAGATACATAAGAACCCTACATGCCCCATATTTAGACAAATCGTAGCAGGAGCAGGATAGCTTACAGAGCCCATTTCCATTTATTTGGATGAGGAATTGAGAAATGTGTTAAATGATTTCTCCCAGGTATTGAAAGATGCTGAACACTTCTTTGATGACTTATATAGAGCAGTACAAGAACCGGTGTTGATGGGAATGGATCCGTTATCCACGTTAGATGTAGTCTCATTGTTTACTAGCATACAAAATGAACGGGGCATTAGTATGGTGAGATCTGTTTTATTGAAACATGGCAAATTGTCTGTGCAGTGAAATTGTCTGCTTTTGGAAATTGTCTTGGAAGATAATTTATTTATGTTTAATGACATCTGTCATTGGCAAATGTCAGGAGTTGCCATGGGCACTAGTTGTGCCAACAT
Source organism: Protopterus annectens (assembly GCF_019279795.1). NCBI lineage: Eukaryota > Metazoa > Chordata > Ceratodontiformes > Protopteridae > Protopterus > Protopterus annectens. Next base: position 528,935,464 of record NC_056739.1, on the reverse strand, counting down.
GTATGCAAATCTGGTTATGGTGGACTGGGAACAGCAACACTTGTTAGTTGACCCCCATGTCATTTTTTACAGATGGTTTGTGGACGACCTATTTGTTGGTTGGAAGGGGGATGAGGACAATTTAAAATCATTCCATCAGGACCTTAACCATACTAATGATTTTTACTGTTCACCATAAACCACTCCATATGGAGCATAGATATTTTAGATGTCACTCTCTTTAAAATTGAGAAGGGATGGAATACTAACTACATAGGAAACATTGTTACTGTCCAGCATTTTTACATCATGACAGTATGCACATAGAGCACATTTTCCCCAATATAGTTAGGGGACAAGCAATGAGGGTATCATGCATCTGTTGCCAGGAAGAAGAGTATCAGAAAGAATTGGGTAACTTGAAAGAAGGTTTCCTGAGCAGGGGTTATAATGCATAAGACATTGTTGAGGCCTATACAAGAGTACAAAAAAAAAGAAAAGGGAAAGCTAAGCCTTATTACTCTGAGACAGCAGTAGCACAGCATAAACAGAGCAGACAAAAAGATTTTCTTCAGACCTCGATGGTATTGCCTCTATGCTGCAGACGTTGATAGGTTTAGAAAGATCATATGAGAGATTTGGCATATTCTGTTGGTAGATGATGAAACTACTAGAATAGCAGGTACACGACCCTGGTTTATATACAAAAATAATACGAATTTAAAACAACAGCTGTGTTATCCATGAATGAGGAGTGTAGAAGAGAATACTATGTATGGGACACATGAATGTGGGAATTGTGTATATTGCATGTATATAGATGAATCAAGGGTTTTTTAAACATCCAGGGACAGGGCATTTGTGGGAACTTAGAGCAACAGTGGATTGCAATAACCCCAATGTGGTTTATGTGGCACATTGTAAGGTATGTTTCCATTTCTATGTATGGAATATGGACCATCGTCTTAGAGAATGGGTGAGGGACCATCTGTATTATACTAGGAGGGGATTGGACTACAGTACTATGGCCAGACACATGATGTTGACCAATGAACAACATGTATTTTTGTTTCAGGTGTTACACGTTCAAGCCATGAATAATATGTTAGGGGACCATGTTAATCAAACAGAGTGTGTGGACCTTCAGTGGATCTTGAGGTTGGGGGCACATAGGGGTCTGGGTCTTAATGACTCTGTCCTCCTCAAACTAGTTTCAAAGACTAGGAAATTGAAATAATTTACAGTTTAAGTATTATTTTTAGTTTCAATAGAAGTTTAAAATCAGTGTATATATGTTTTGTTTAGATATATTAATGTGTATTATATACATTATGTATTGTGTAAGGTTACATACACATATGAATGACCTTGAATGCAGAGTAGGAAGGTTGATGCTGGTTTTCTGCATTTGATTGGCTTTTTCAATGTTTGAAATGTATACTTAAGCAGATGCTAATTGATTTTTACTTGTCTGATGAAGTAATGTTGAGCATTGCGAAAGAGATCACCCATCTTTAATAAAACATTGGATTTTATACACTGTGTGGATTACTCAACTTCATTCCAGCTACCTTCAGCTTTGGGGTATTATTTTATTGTTTGAACTGTTGTCTACCTCACTTCTTGGATTGAGTTGGGAAGATAGATTCCCAGCTGTATTGTGTGGCTATTTTATACTTTTGCATCACATTTTTGGTCCATTTTTCATAAAATTGTGGTTTTCTGGCAAATTAGTGGCAAATCATTAAAGGCTGAAGTTAGAAAATAATAACAGACATTTGAGTTTCAGATTTCATACCCTTTAGAAAATTCATACTAATGCAAAACCTACTATTCTATTATCATTCTAAGTTTATAAGAGCAATATTTAAAAATTGTCCTTATTTTTGGGCTTTTGTTCCACTTCTCTTTATGGCTTTATCCAGATTTCTTGCTCTGAGATTGAGCGGTATGACTAATGTGTCAGGGCCATCACCGTCAACCACAGACATTTCAAATTGTAACATACTTGTTGCACCCCACTCCCCAATGTAGTGACTCTGGATGTGTCCAAGCAGGGCAAGGGGCAGTTATGCAGTGTAAGTGTGCAGTGTATCCCCCCCCCATCCAAGGTAGACACACGTACTACAGTGGCTTTCATCTGTCCTTGATTTTGCATAATGTTCTCTTTTTCTGTCATATTTTTATACTGTTGATTTATGCTTATTATTCAGAAAATGCATGTGTTGCAGTGTCTGTTGCTCTGTGTTTAAGTAGCAATGCTTTCATGACCATCAGGTAAGCTTGTCTGAGATTGTAAGATGCAAGTAAGCTTTAATAAGCATACTGTTAAAGAATTATAAACATTGAAAGCCTTTTTGTTGTTGGCATGCAGAGAATATTCACATAACTTCATAACTACATAATGTATAAACCTTAGGTATTGAAATGCATATGACAGTATTTGTAATAAAGGACAGGATTACAGTATTTTCAGAAGCTCATTACATTTGTTCGAGATTTGCAGTCATCTTTGCAGGCTTTACCTATAAACTAAACAGAATGCCAATCTATCATGTGTGGTCCATAACCTGTACAGTAATCCTTTAAGCAATTTATCTTGAGCTTATTTCTTGTTTGCTGTCCATTGTTTAACTTTGATCACATTTTCCCCATAAGACATGTAGATAGTTGTTGTCAGGCAGCAGGTCTTTTTTGGATAGGAAACATTTTTACAAGTTGGGGTGTCACAGAGATTGTTACTTTCAGCATGTTACTTGGTACTTTATAAAGCTGAATATAAATTATAATTAGAACTGTAATGCAAGGAGAAGTGGTTTGAGTTGAGTGGTGCTTGCTTTTTTATACTTGATTTTAACTGGCATTCCAGTAATGTATTTAAAAAGTAATTTATTTTTTCATGCCTCACAACCTTTTTGTTCTCATCTATATATTAAGTAAGCTTAGCTGTCATGTAGCCAATGCATTGAAATATTTTTTCTCCTACTCTTCATTTTGTCTTGATTGAACTCTCATAATGATGGTTTGGCACCCAGGGCAGCACAATTTAATTAAAGTCCCAGTTTGTGTGGTTTTGAGCATAGCTCCACCCCTTTCTACCTGACCACACCCCTTATCATTAGCCCCACCCATTCAACTGTCTCCTGCAGCCTCCCTCTGATATAAAGTCACCAGCCTCCACTGGATACTAGAATATGGTAGCGTATATATGGACCTGCCGCATGTATGCAAGGGAAAATAGTGGGCTACTGGGCTACTTGCAGAGATTTATCAGACATTTGGGACAAAAGGTATTCTGTCCAATTGTGTGTGCCCCATAATATTCACTAGGCCACATGTCTGGAAACACCACTACATTATTCAAGCGAGATGCCAAACAGTAGGGTCACAGAACAGTTGTACGACTGTGTATGCCAGCAGAGCATGGGTTGGTCGGCCCACAACCCCAACTCATCAGTGTAACTATATAACATCTGTAGTAGTATATTTGCAATCATATATAAGCAGACCATCCAATTCCAGGTCTGTGACATAGAGACAGAACCTGTCCACACGTTCTATGTCTCACGTAACACAGGGGTGAAAATGTATATGTCTGTATCCTGTTGCTTGTCTGATGAATGAACATCCCTGTCTAGCAGCCTGTGTGGTTCAGTAGGCTAGGGACATTAACATTGGTGATAATGTTGAAGGTTTGAATCTGGCAGTAGCCACATCTTTTGTATTTGAAACAATATTCCCACAGATTGTCATAACCCCTCAATCTGTTACCGCAAGAAAGCTGGACAAAGCCAGAGTGAATGGGGGGACAAAGGGCCAAACCTACAGACAGACTTTATACATGCTCTAACATAGAAGGTGGCTAGTATAACAGCAGGTTGCAACAGGTCAAATTAGGTGCAGAATGTAAAGGCCATCACTTAAATGTCTCAGTAGTTACAACAGTTCAGTGACTGCATTTTACAGTATAGCACCAGTTAACAACAAATGTATGAGGAACACAGCAGACATATGAGGCAAAATGCTGGACATCCTGCAAAAACAGGTACAGGGAGAGGTATGCAGACTGTCACCCTGTTTGTGACATTACATTATGTACTCCAATCACATCATACCTTCCAACTTTTTAGAGCAAGAAATCTGGCCAAAGCCATAAATAAAAGTGGGAAAAAGGCCCACAAACATGGACAGGTTTTCAATATTGCCCTTACAAATGTAGAATGTTGATATAATAACAGGTCTTGCATTAGCATGATTCTGCTGATGTGTATGGAGTCCAAAACTCAAATGCCTGTCATTAGTTATGGACTTCAGCCTCCAATGATTTGCCACTAATTTGCCAGAAAACCACAATTTATCTAAAATGGACCATAAATATGAGGCAAAATTCTGGACAGTCTGTGAAGCTCTCTAGAGTTGTGAGGTATGAGTCACATATTAAGGTCAGTAAACAGCCGTGGAATGCCTTGGACAATATCAGGGAAGTGTAGTACTATGGTAACAGGTGCAGCAGCCAATGGCCTGCAGCACACAGAATCCCAGACTGGAGCACAGGTAGGTCTGACCTGTAGTCACCTTGTAAGTATTGACAGTCACACTGGGCATGCTCCTACACTTAGCTAACTTGAGCCCAAGTCTGTTGAATCTACTGCCCAAAGACCTGCTATATGGAAATATGTCTGTACATACATACAGCTACATATACATATCTGTCTCACCCTATCCCCTCACTCTTGATTACTGTATCTGTCAGTATGTGGCATATATATATATATATATATATATATATATATATATATATATATATATATATATATATATAAATATGTGATAACTATATATATATATATATATATATATAGATGTATGTATATATAGATGTATGTATATAAAGATACATAGACTCTCCAATATATCTGCATAACACATTTACATAAAGTACACACATAATAGTTAAGGAAGCATCTCTGTTATACACATTTATATAGATATGTGGGGATGTATGAATGTCCCCACATACCCCAGAATGCTGGGGTTATCTGCACTTACACAGCACAACAGTTGTCTGATAGAACCAGACCAAGGCAGCAACAGTACATAATCTACTCACCCACAGACCCCTGTTCCTGTGGACTGTCACCCTGTAGACAGACACAAGTACACAGGTGGTGTAATGTACAATGGGTGCAATGCATGCCTTGGACAGGCTGGTAAGTATATATACATAGCAGGGATATTACCAGGTACCCCACCCCTAGGACACTGGATAAAATAATAGTACCAAGCAGTATCACTCTGCAGCTCACTCAATGTAACACAAGGCCACTTTGCATACTCCACAAGTACTGCACCTGCATCCACATATACAACAGACATAACCTGTGGCACATGTAATAAGTACTGTGAGCTGTAGTGTATAATACTAGATAGGTAGGGGTTCTAATTGCCCATCATCCAATTTGCGTGCATGTGTGTATAAATATATCCCCTTCCAGCACTATGAACATGCCCATATGGGATATCTCACATTGTCCTTCTCTGTGTATGTATCAATATATCCTGTTACAGCACATGGGACAAGCTCATATGGGCTATCTCTGTACAATGGTATGCATTTTATGGCCATCTGTGATTGGATGCTGGCCTCTAAATTGCCATCTTCTATAAGGCCTACTGATGTCATCCACCTTAACAGCACTGGTTGACAATCTAATATCAGATGAACTCTGCAGCGCATGCAATGAGTACTATGATCTGTAGTGTGTAACAGTAGATAGGGGTTCTGATCTTACATCCAACTTCTGTGCATATGTTTGCATCTTTGTATGTAAATATACCCCTTTGCAACACTACAGACATGCCCATCTCTGTGCAATGGTTCTGTATTTTTTAAGGCCCTGTGACTAGCTGCTGGCCTCTACATTGGCCTCCTTTACAAGGCCTGCTGATGTCATCCAACTTAAGGGTGCTGGCTGACAGTCTAATGTTAGGTAAACTCCATGGTGCATGCGATAAGCCCTGTGATCTGCAGTGTGTAATAGTAGATAGGTAAGAGTTCTAATCTCACGTCATCCAACACTGTGTGTGTATAAATTATTTATTTATTTATTTGCTTTTGTTAACCAGGAAAGTCCACTGGGCTGAAATGAGCCCATTTTCAGTGGAGGCCCAGGGAGAAAAGCTCCAAAAAAAACAATGTACATAATTAAGAGATTATTTAGAAAGTTAATAACTGCATTTGACAATATACAAGAGTAATAACAACATTTAACAATATACAATAGAATAATATAGGAGTTAGAAGTGACACAGCAACATAGGCAATGTATAGCAACATTTTGTGTAAGACTCAGGTGCTTGGCAGGAATTCAATAGATCAGACAGATAATGATAATCTGCACTTACACAATTTTTTTTCACTGCGACTAAGGGTGAGTGCACAATAGGGAGAGTGAAGAAGAGTGTGGGTATCTAAGAGATGAGTCAGGTTAGTAATCAGGTGACTGAGGAATTGGGAATGGTGCAAGGGCATAGCCAATAAGAGAAGAGATGTCGGTAGAGTGATTTTTTGAATGATGGGGCATTATTTATAGTCCGTAGAAAAGGTGGAAGGGCATTCCAGAGTTTAGCTACAGTAAAAGAGTAACTGTATTGGCCTACAGGGAATTTAGGTCTCTTAACTTGGATAAATAATTGATTTTCAGATCTTAGTGAATGGTTTGGTTGATAAAGAGTCAGAAGTGAAGCCAGGTCTGGGCATTTGGAGGAATTATAGATGAATTTGTGTGCTGTGGCTGGTTGTGTGTAAGTTAGGTGTTGTGGAAGTTCTAGCCAGTTCAGGGATTGTAATGAGTGACAGTGGTGGGAGGAATATTTTGCTCTAGTAACGAATTTAGCAATTTTGTTATAGCAGCAGTCCATTTTAATTTTTAATGATGATTGGATGTTTGTCAGAATGGGGGCTCCATAGAGGAGAGAAAGTAGGAGAAATTTTGGGCAAGTGTTTTTCTAGTAGTGTAGTTTAAAAAGTGTTTATGTCGATAGAGCATACCATGTTTTTGGTGTGTTTTCTGATGGTGTTGTGGATGTGTTAGTCATGGTCAAAGGTTACGTTGTCATCTAAGGTTATTAGAAGTAATGAGGAAAGGTGAGAAAGAGTGCAACCATTTGGTGGATTGTTGTCTGTTTGTGAGGTAACTGGTGAATCAGTTAAGGATAGGTGTGGACAAGCCAAGGTGTGAGAGCTTAGAAAGGAGGAGAGGATGGGAGATGGTATTGAAAGCTTTAGAGAGACCAAGAAAGAGTGTGGAGACAAGTTTACCATCATTGCAGTGGTGGTTAACTGTGTCTAGGAAGGATAGGAGAGCAGTTGTAGTACTATGGCCAGGGCAGAATCCATGCTGAGCTGTGGAAAGTAGTTGTTTTTTGGATAGGTAATCCATGAGATGAATTTGAATACATTTTTCCATTATTTTAGAAATAGGAGATAGAATGGCTATAGGGCAGAGATGTGAGATGTCTGAATTATTACCGCCTTTATGTAAGGGTATGATGTAAGCTTTCTTCCAAATGGATGGTACATAGACTTCTTCGATAGATCTATTTATGAGAATGCTTATGGGATAGCTGATGGATTTAGCAGACATTTGAAGGTGTTCTCCGGGTTTGAGTTTTAGCAGTAGTTTAGAAATAGTGGAAGTGGTAACATGAGAAAAGGAGAAAGACTGGTGGGAAGGCTTTTCTGGGGTATGGTTTGTAGTAGCAGGGTTGCTGTTGTGAGTAGCTGTAGGAAATGTGGAAGCAAGTTTGGATATAGTGTCTATGAAGTAGGAGTTGAAATGGGTAGCTAGTTCAGCAGGGGTTTTATCATGGTTTGGGCAAGGATTGCTTTTGGTGCCAGGGTTTAATAGAGTGGAGACTGAATTCCAGAACGGTTTTGGGTTATAGTTGTGTTTGTTTTGGAGATGGAAGTAGTACTGTTTCTTATCATTAATAACCAGACACTTTACTTGATTACAGAGTTGTCTGAAAAACTGGAGCTCTATGGGGTTTTTACTATTACGCCATTTTGTCCATGCTGGGTCTCTGGTATTCATAATTTTTTTTTGTGGCTCTAGAAAAGCCAAATTGCGTGATTTGCTTTGATTCTCTTATTCTGGAGGGGGGCCATTCTATTGAGTATACTGAGGAAAGTTGAATTGAAAAATTCAACTGCTTCGTCTAGAGGCAAATACTTTATAATGCTCCAGTTGATTTTGCTTAATGTTTCATTGAAGCTTATGGGGTTGAAGTTAGTTAGCCATCAAGAGGGTCTGTACTGGTGCTCATGTCAGGTTGAGGAGATGGCACGTGTTATATAGGCAGGCAGATGGTCACTGATATTGCAAGGTAGAGTTCTTACAGATGTAATTTTGTTGGGATTGGACACTAAGACCCATTCAAGTAAGGTGCCTTTGTTATTGTTATTGCTAGGCCTAGTTATGGTAGTAATGAGCTGAGTGAAGTTACAGAGGTTGATGGAAGCATTTGGAGAAGGATTTGTATGGTCTAGCCAATTTATGTTGATGTCCCCTAGGATTATAGTTTCACTGTGGATAATATTTGAGGTCCAGGCTAATATTTCTTCTAAGACAGAAACATTGTTGCCGGGTGGGATGTAAATGGCTATCAGGTACAGACTTTTGAAATCATTTAGTTTTTGATGTGCAATGATGAGTTCAGCTGCAGAGAATTGGGGAATGGAGTTTGGGTAAATATTGATGGTGAAAGAGTTAGGATAAAGAAGAGCAACTCCTCCCCCTTTCTTGTGGGGTCTATCAGACCTTAGGCAGGAGAAACCTGAAGGGAGGAACTCTGTGTCTTTTATATATGGTTTTAGCCATGTCTCAGTTATTGCAATTATGTTGGGTCTGGAATGTGCTATCCAGGCATGGAATTCTGGAATTTTGTTTCTGATACTTTGTATATTAATGGTAGTGAGCTTTAGGGATTTATGAGGATTGGGACGTGGGAAGGTAGTTGTAGTGGGTCCTGGGTTGGGGTGGATGTCTCCACATTAGGGAAGTGTGGATGTACTGTTTGAGTGGTGTTGTTGAAGCAGTTTATACTTAGAGCTAAATTGAGTTATGAAGAGTGTAGTTTGTAGAGTTAGCTGTATATGTGATATAATTGTATATTTGAAGAATAATAATGTGTTAATGGAATAAAGACTAGGATATATTGTGGAATAGGAGTTGTGTTTAGGAAGCTGGATAGCTGTACAAGAGGTGGGTTTTGGTACTGTATGAGTAGGATGTAATGGGGTGAGATGTAGAAGTAGTATGAGACATAGTGAGAAAAAAAAACTGGTAATACAGTGAAGTGTATTAGTGACATTGGTGAATCGTTGGTGAATATAGAAGTACTGGAATAGGATGTGGGAGAGAAAGGGATGGGAGTGATGAGTTGAAGCTGGCTGTACTACTGTTGAAAAAGGTGTTTGTTAAATAAGGCAGGTGGGATGAGTTAACAGTGTGAGGCTTATTTTGATTGAGTGTTTGAGTGTGGGGTGGGCTTAGAGTGGGCTGTGTGTTGATTGGCAGCTTGATGGGGTATGGCTAATTATATATGTAACTATACGGGGCTGGGTGGGAATGGGAGTAGGGTAGGGGCAAAGTGAGCCCGAGCGAAGTGAGTGGTAATGGATCAGGAAGGCCCGACTCGACTTGCAAGGTGGGACAAGAGAAACAATTAGTAAGGTAGGTTGAAGTAAGGATGATACCTTGGAGTGAAGAAGGGAGAGAAAGGAGAGGTAATGTTACTGACTAATGCTGCTGTGAGTGCATTCAGTGGGGGGGTGGTAGTGAAACCTAATCTAGAGCCCTACCTAGGAGGTAAGAACTGAAGAAAAAAAGTATCAGGAGTCTAAGTAATGAAGGTAAGCAGCATTGTAGTTTAGTGGCAGGGATAATGCCAGTTATTGTGTTCCACTATTTATTCACAGTGAATGGAAAAAATAACTGCTTTGAAGGGACTTGGGTGGCTTTACAGTAGACAGTAATACTGGAAAATTTAAATAACTGTAGAACACTGTTTTGCTTACAAGATGAGTTCCTAATCTAGGCTAAGATTCAGCTGTTTAGTGGTGCTCTGCTGCCAGCTAGTGGCAGTTAATTTCAATGGCAAGGATTGGGAAAAGGAGAGGGGAGACCTTGTAAGTGTGCACACTAAGCCAATATAATAAAATTAAGTAAAAGCACTAAGAACTAGATGCAAAAATTAGTTAACAGGAAATACACCTACATAAGAATATTGCTGAGAGTAAAAGTCCCAGTAGTGAGCCCTTTTGCCTTCAGCTGTTTGCAGAATAATTTTCAGAAATTCTTCACTTGGGAGGGAGGGGGGGCAGCTATGCGTGAAGTAGACCTAGAGATAGCAGACAGTAAAACTCCCAGTAGTGACTAAATATATCCCTTTATAACACTACAGACATGCATGTATGGGTTATCTCTGGCAATGGTTATGCATTTTATGGGAATGTGACTAGCTTCTGGCCTCTAACTTGCCCTCCTCCACATAAGCATAACTGATGTCTGCCACCTTCTAGATGAGTACATTCAGAAAACCCAGGTGACACGTATCAAGGTAGCAGTCATTGTCACAAAGTATGAATGCATGATTATGCTGACTGTCCCCATTGTCCCTGATACACTGTTATACACATATGCACCTAGGGAGCCATGCAGATATACTTCCTTACCCTGCTGACATGTGTCTGCTGTGCCACCATGCCATCCTGTGCTGTTATATTGCCACTATGTGTCCATTGTATAACCCCTTAGACACCTGGAATAGACACATAAACAGGTCTGTGACACACCTGTCATTCTGTAACTCTACCATCAGTGTAACATCATGCAACAAAGATGCGCAGAATTTGATGTGTAGTCATGACACGTGCCATTTGCCAAGTGCCATCACAAAATAATATTGCACTACACAAGTACATGTAAAGTAATATAGTCAGCCTGTGCATCAGACACATATTTGCATGTCCTTGCATCTATGTCACAGAAGGCAGGGATGTGGCACAGGTATCTTCACATTCACAGGGTGTGGCATGGGGGTGCCAGATACCTAGGCTGTGCCAAACAGGTGACAGCATGAGTGTGTGGTTTAGATGGGCCATGGAGAGGTGCCATGTGTGTCTGTTGGTGACCTGCATGCAACAGTGGTGTTTGAATGTGTGCATGCATGCAGTCAATCCCAGTGCTAGCCCTACACGTGTTTATGTTGGACCATTGAACAGCTGACTGTCTCTAGCCATGAACATGTGAACTGGCTCTGCCAGAAGTAGCATTGGCACCACCATGCCCAAGGTCAGATGTGGTGCAAGTACCTGATGGTGACTGGAAAATGCTGTGGCTTTGTCCCACACAAGATCACCCAGGACAATGAGCCCATGGCCTTCAACATCGTGGTGTGGACAGCACACTACCCTCTGTAGCACTGTAGGTACTGCCAGTATGGCAGCATGACTGTGCATGGCCACATGGTCTTCCAGCAGATTGTGTTGCTGACCTTCATCCATGTGTCCAATGCCCAACTGCAACCAGATGTTCCAGCACAGATATCAGGTGGTCAAAGACTGACACTGTCTCAGCCTACCATATGTCCATGACAGCAGATAATTGATACAGTTTGTCCCCAATGCAGTGGAGGTAGTCAAGGATGTCAAACTGTGCCACATCCATAACCCTAAACATCTGTCTGGTGTTGCATTCAAAATGTGCCTGTGCCTCCATGATGGAAAGAAACATGTAGCGAGTGTCCTGTGATGTGACACTTGCAACAGGTGGTGGATGGACAACAGTTCCCCCTATGAGCACTGCTGTCAATCTGCCAGTGTGGGACCTCACCAGCTCTCTGGCTATTGCCAGTGTCTACACTCACTGAAGCCATAGCTGTCACACTGCCTGTTCAATGTCACCGCCCTCTGACTGTCCACTATCTGTGGCCTCTGGGGACTGGGTATGTGTGGGCATACTGACTGTGAGCAGTGACAATGGGGGCAGAAGACGGATGTCAACCTTTGCAACAGATTCACCCACCAGCAACCCTGCCTGTGCCTCACTATGGTCACCATCACCATCAGCATCCTATGAGACACTGACATCAGGCTGTGAGGGAGACACACTCCAACCCTCCCATTCATCTATGAGAAGCAAAACAACAGCAGTACATTACTACCTGCACTATTATGTATGGTAATCCACACAGACTCATACAGATGAGGATGCACAACTGCATTACAAGTCCCACATCTTCACATCTCTGCTCCCATGCACAATAAACTCACAACAACATACACAGACAAGTCAGGCCTGTTATAACATGCACATCAGCCACATCCAGTGAACATTGCCAGTACAATACACTTGTAAGATATGCAGTATTACAGTGTATGTGATAGAACTAAACATAACACCCAGTACACCTATATTGAGAATGATATGCCAGTAGTACTATCACTACCTCAAGTATGTACCATGAGTTTGGGTCTTTGCCCCCCACCACCATAATTATGGCTTTGTCCTTGGTTCTTGCTGTAGGAGGTTGACATGTATTTTAGGCATAGCTCTCAACCAAACAGGGACAAATGTCAACAGACACAGGGACTTAGCCAGAGCACATCAGGGTCATTCAGGGTCTATTTTACAATGTTAGAACTAATTATGTGAGACATGGACAGAATGAGAGGAGGTGAATTGCAGTACATCATTTGACATTACATGGGTTGTCACAATGTACTATGTGTAATCCAGTAGCTTTCCTACAACAGCTGACCATTGCTGGTGGGACTGAAGGGACAGAGCTGAGATGTGATTGAAATTAGGGACACTTGAGAGGCATGTGTGTAGGTGTAGGACAGCAGAATATCAATGACATGTCATCCCCATAGATCTAAGACAGGCTTATTGCTGTAATCTGTATTCGCCTTACCTCCATTCTTTCATGTTCATGCTGTTATATGTAGAAATCTGTTACATACCTGGTGGAGTACAGTACTTCTTTGTTGAACTGTGCTTCAAGTAATGTTTTGATAATACACTGTGTGTGTGTGTTAAGTCTCATACAGATCTGTTTTCCATAACAAGCTGCTTGCCTTTAAATGGTAGTGCTCATTGCCAGATAATTGCCTCTGCACCACTTTGTGGCTAAGACTTGCTAATTGCAGCCACAACAGCTGTATTGCACTATCATTGGCCAATGATATGCCACCTCAGTGCAATATATAAGACCTTCATATAGGCCTTGGCCCCTGTCTTAGTTTTTGGGATGGACATTACTGAGTTGTGGAGAATATAGCATTGCAAAAGGTAGGTACAAACACCATCCACTGTAGTGATTTTTGACATATGTCCACAGTTTTGCCTCATGTGTGTGATCTGTGTCCCATCCCATTGTGGTCACCTGCCAGTGCACTGGCAATCATTGTGGGCTGAGGGCAGTAAGAGATGACACACATGTGTGTCACACTGCATATCCATCAGACTATGCATGCTACTGCAATGGCTGTTATTTTGTCAACTTGTTGTCTTTGTAGGGGAAACTGTTACATATGTCCCTATCTATGGGCCTTTGCCCCACCTCCCATTAAGTACGGCTGTGTCCAGATCCCTTGTTCTAGGGGTTTGGGAGGTATGGTAGGTCTGTTTGCAACTACCTTTACATACAGCTGTGTATACAACACATAATGGGGAGTGTGAACATTTTGGTGGACAGCAAGCTGTACATGTAACTGTGCAAGCTGTGTTAGGCCTGTCATTATGGCAGAGCAGGGCAAGGGCATTCTATACAGTGTAATGGGGACATGTGTGTAAGGTACGTCTGTTATGCAACAGTGTGACTAACAGAGTAGTAGGCAACATATAGTTAGGCTATATGGCTGGATATGAGTAAACAGCTTGGATGGGGATGGTGTTGTGGAATTGGAGTCACATGTGCCTCCAGATGGTAGCAGTGTGACTGACATCCCTACTCATGGGCAGTTAACATTGCTCTTTCACTGGCCCAAAGGTTGCTGTGCTGGAGGCTGGGCACCAGGGCCAGCCTGCCCCACCAGGTTGGCCAGTGTGCCCTTAATCTAGTGCAGGCGATGTTCATAGCTCTGATGAATGATCCTGTGCACCATGGCCAGTAGTTGCTTTTGGGTGACTACTGCCCCTCTGCAACCACTCCCAGGGGGAGGCTGGGCCCTGTACCCTGAGGTGGTTCCACCTGATGCTGCAGGTGATGCAGGGGCAGCAGAGAGGGCACCACTAGGCTGGGTTCCAGATGTGCCAAGACCCAGTGCCATGGCCAGTTGAGGTAGGATAGGTAGATCGTGGGGAACCGGCCTACCCTGATGTGTTGCGGTGATGAAGGTATAGCAATAATTATAGGTTAGTTATGAATAATACATATTGTTAGTAATAACAGCATGCCAGAATAGTGGAAATAACATAAGTACATAATGCATATTATGAGAAACACAACAATAAACAGAACAGTCAGTATAATAACAGCATGCCAGTAACAGTTACAGCATAAGGCCAACAAAATAGATAATTTAACAAAATATGTTAATATGCAACCATAGCAAAACATAACATTAATAAAACACATGACCTAGAATACAGTTTAATGTAATAATATTTGTCAATAGTAAACCATAACCAATGAATAATAATAAATAAATGAAGATAAGGGTGGGGGGAGAGAGCGAAAAACAGTCCATTAGTACTATTATTGGCTACATATTTGACAACAGTACTACTTTCTACTCTACATGTCTGTCCTTTATTTATGTGCACAAGTCTCCTATAGCTGCTGTAGTGCATACATACCTCTCAAGCTATCCACATGGGACAGTATAGGCCAAGCAGTAACAACTGTGGGTACACAACTACACAGAACACTTGCACATCAGGTGGACCTATATAACTACCAAGGTGTACTGTGGGCTGATGTAGTGCTGCTATTTATGTAATCATGTTGATAATAAACCTGTGACAGAGGGATTAAACACTACTAATTATATTACATGACAACATGACACTTGAGAGAAATGCATCTGTACAGTAGAGAAATTAAATGATCATGCCTTGCTTGGCAGGCATGGGGTTGGAACCCAATAGCAGTGACTGCAGGGGACATCTGCATGGCATGTATGAATTGGCTGAAGCAACTTTTTTACAGACCCCCCAGGCATACAACCATACCAAGAATACACGCTACTTATTTCACTTTATTTTATTATTATAATATTTATTTCCTTTGTTATATGCTGTTTGATTCACATTTTTGGTAATGATTTCAACAGTCTGTGACATGTAAACACACAATTACTTACTGACAATATTGGCTACCGCACCCATTTACCTGTAGTTCCTGTGGAATGAGAATTTATGAGCATTATGTAGTGAAACCTAGCACTGGATTCAAACCATGGTCTGTGTGTGCCATAATGTACTTTATACTCTGCATTTAACAAACTGAGCTACTGAGTCACTGCTGATTGTCAATGGACTGCTATTTGCCTAGAGCTTACCTGGAAACAAAATATGACCTGGCAGTAGTACTACAGTTTTATACTAGACCGCAGTGACAGTAGAACACACATGCATGAAGTACAAGCATGACAGAGAACCTTAACTCACAGCCTACATACATATAGCTCAACTGCAATGGTTAAAACAAGACATTCCTGAGGTACACAGATTACCTTTCTGTTACTGGTATTGGTTCATGTAATATTGCAGAACGGGTGTCATAAGTCATTTCTTTCAAAACAGCTCTGAATCCACACTTATTGCACAGCAGACTTTATTGGCTATACATTCATGCAGGTACTGGTATTGTTTCATGTTTTTATTACACAGCAGTTATTATAATTAATTTCTTTCAAAACAGTTCTAATTCCACACTTATTGCATAATGGACTTTTTGGAAACACCTTCATGCAGTTCTTCGTATAGCTGTGGGTTTTTATTGCATGACAGTTGTGATTATGCAAATGCTACAATACAGCTCTAATGCCACAGTTAATGGACTACAAACTTCATTGTAAATAGTCTCTTACAGCTATTGCTTTACTCTTCTCTGCTTATTGCACTACAGTTGGCAGTATTCCCTTATTGCAGTGCATCTCTAAATCCACATTCATTGTGATACAATCTTTACTGTATATACCTAATTGCATTTAATGTTTTACTCTTTCTTGCTTATGTGACTATAATTAGCATACTACATCTGTACTCACCACACTCACTGTTCACTATGGCCAAGTGCCCAGCATGTGCCTCAATATTACAAGCTCTCTCCTCTGCAGCTGTTGGGAGAGAAGCACACCATTATGCATACCAGTTTAGCAGACATTTGGTTTAGATGTTGGTCTAATAGAGGCAAAATAACTTACAGACTTGTGGGGCATTCCCTGCCTGAGCTTCTAAGACCCAGGTGTCCAAGAGATCCCCCTTTTGATGCTTCAGGTCATCCTGGTGTTGATGAACTTGCTCACCTGTGCAGGGATACCTGTCATACTGATGAGTTCACATGCCAGCCAGTCCCAGGCCTCTGTTTTGCACTCTGAGCCCTGGAATCCTTCCAGCAGTGGCCGGTCATCATGTTTTTTACCAGGAGTCCAACCATGATCCTGGACTTCTGAATGCCCCAATGCTGCACCCAGAAGCATAAGCCTTCTCCGATGCCTGCTGTAGTCACTGAACAGCCAACAGATTATGCTGTATTCTTGCCTAGTAAGCTTAATATAGTCTGTTTTCCCACCCTTACATGTCATTGGGCAATATTTAAAAATGCGATGCTTTGCTTAGTAGCACGCAAACCAGCACAGCTAAGCTGAGCAGTGCGCAAACCTGAAGACCCATATGCTTAGCAGTGCTTAGTATTGCTCAAACCAGCCAAGCAGAGCCAAGCAGTGCATAAACATTTTCAGCTGTTACTGTGTTTATGCAGTGCTTAACAGGTCTTACCAGATCTAAGCAGAGTTTAGTGCAGTGCAGCAGGCCATAATTTAAACATAATTGCCATAATTTGTATTTCAAAAATGAATGCTTATTTTCCTTTCCATGTATTCAAATCCTGTACCTACTGCTCATGAGGCTGTGACTCTACCTATGTAGCAAAATGGGTCAGTGAAATTCTGCTATATCTTTACATATACCTCTGAGCTATATATAAGCACTGCTGAGCACCACACCACTCCATGCAAACCTGCTCAGCTACACTTAAACCTGACATTTACAAAAATAATTAAATGCATCCTTTTTCTATTTTTAGATGTCCGGCAGGTGTCTCAGCATCACTTAGTATTGTTGCGCTCCATGCCACAGCTTGCAAGCATGTTTTTTTAAATAAAAAAAATACATTGCTATACTACAGTTGGACAGTGTAGGGAGTGTCTTACCCATCTGCAGACACAGTTAGTACTACACTCCCTACCCTGATCCAATAACCATGTTCCTCATCTCTCCCACAGCAATGGGCCAGGATTAATATGCATGGTGCTCTGCTGAGGGGGAACCATGTACATGGACATAGTACCATTCCATGTAGGCTCAAGACTAGGCCTACATGGATTTTATTAAATCCTGAGAAGTGAGCTTGCCATTAGAAGAAGGCAATTTTTAGCAAAGAGCAGTGCTTCAACTGATATGCCACTGAACTGCAAGCCTAAGGTTTACTGACAATGTGCAAAAATGTCTTACTGCTAGTAAGAACATAAAAGGAAAGATTGGGTACACTTTCCTACTTCCTTTCATTAATCTCAATAAAGGGGACAGTTCTAAATTAAGGACAAATGCTTGGCTTTCATGGCATGGATAAAGTCATTAGGATTACAAAGGCCAGCATGACTTTCCACAGGTATGACTGTCTTATGAAATCAATGGATTTTTCAGTTTTAAAATAGCACATGCCTGACTGACTCCTACCATGACTGAACAGCATGCAACCTATGATGTTTTGGGAAAGATATTCCTCTTTATTGCCTTGTAACAACCTGCCAGTATCTAAATCTGAAATATTTGGAAACTGACCCTCCACATTTCCCATTCCTAGTACAAGGAAGCCGTTGCCTGTCATCACCAGAGCTCTCTCTCTTTAGGGTGAATTTTCTCTGTGCTAGTAAACTGCCTAGAAAAATTTAGGTTGCATAATAGTTTGGGCAGCTTACAACTATAATCTTATTTGCTTCTTGGGTGCAATAAATGTCCACTTAGCCCATTTCCTTCCCTGTCAGATTCCTGATCCTCAACTTCACACAATAGACTCAAATTGATTAAGAGATGAGCACCTTGTTTTGAAAATCTTGAAAGGCTATGCATGCACCTTCATGTGGTCAGACTGAAATTAAGGGAATAGTGCTAGAAAAATTCCTGAAATGGTTTCTGCATTTAGAAAATTCATGGTTGTATGAGCTGTGCATCATCCATACTGAGTGATTCCCCCTTCTACAATATCATGTGACCACAGAATTGGTACATATCAATAAGGTGTGAAGGAAGATAAATTCTTTCATGTTTGTGGCACAGAGTGTCTGCAAAACAGTTTAAAGTTAATTTGCCTATAGCACTGCCAGGCGTATTATGGGGACAATATGCATGAGGTGATTTGCTTGTGAGAAGTTATCTTTTGTGTACTAGTATTTGATCCCTGCAGTTCTGAGACATGTCACAGGTTTATTTGACAATGGATATGATGTTTTGTGACATTTACTTCTGGCAGTTTAGTGTTGGTTTGATTCCTTCCATCTTCATTTGTCCACAGCATGATTCTGAACAAGTCACTTAGCCAACTTGCGCTCTATGTTTCCTCCTGAAAAGACACACTTGTGCTTACTGTTTTACCTGGATGTCAAATTTATAAAATAAAAATGTCTGGCTTTGATATTTTTTCAAAGTCACAAAAATGGTATATTTTCAAAGGAAACTACAATTGCTAACATTAAAAGAAGCATATTTAATCATAACTTTGTAAAAGGTAAAACTGAACAAGAAAAACTTATTAACAAAGAAGCCCGAGTGAGCAACTATTGTTCTCTAGACTGCTGGAAAGACACACAGACAGTTTGGGCACTTAGGATGATAGGCACCAACTGGCCTGGAAACAAGTCAAAGATGCAGTGTGAGAAATTGTTACACTCACTAGAGAGCACTAATCTTGTATTCCTTTTAGGGGAATTGTTAACAGTATTCATTTGATGTCAATAGCTCTGGTTTAAGTCTGAGCTTTCTTTGGATGGAGAAGATACCTGCCTTCATTGTCCTACTTGTGGTACATGCATTTTTATATCCTCTGAACTTTGAATATGAATTATAAAAGAGTGTCTGGCTTCATAGAATCTTAAAGTACCATTGGCAGCATCATCTAAATTAAAGTTCAGATGTCTTACTGGTAGAGATGGCAGACATGAACAAATTGACTGATGATTTCCAAAGGAGAGTATTTAGTAAGCAATATTGCTTATGAGGTTATCACTGTTAGTAAAACTTCTCAAGTGTGGATCATTCTTTGAAGCAGGAATAGCAGCAAAATTGCCTGGATCAGTGATCCTGTTCTGCAGTCCTTGAAAACTGTTTAATCTGTGTAGGTACTGTAATATTTACCTTAGGTTGGTTTAAAGGTTAGCTTGCTAGAATTGAAGACCAGTTACATCATAGGTTCAACACTTCATTTCCCCAATGTGCATTTCCATCCCTAGAGAATGATTGCCATTTTTATACTCATTAGGAAAACATGACTTCTCAGTTTCTCCTAGTCTGTGTCTTTTCTATCATAGACAGCTTCTCAGTGCACAATATGCTAGGGTTGAATGACATCTCATAATGCTTTCACCATATATTCATCTCCCTTGCTATTGCTGAACAATGCTTATTACAACTGAAAACATTTTTCTAAGAAAGGCCAACACATCAAGGAACCCAGACCAATTTTTATTTTGCACCCATTTAGACTATAAAGCTATCTATTCTCAAAATGAATGACTCTTTTACTCTGTACTGTCATATAAAGTTGCATTATTTCTCTTTCCTTGGATTGCGAAACTGTTAACCTTTTATAGTCTAAAGGTGAATTGCCACAGAAGTACCACCACTTGCAAGCCAATAATAACTTAGGCTAACTCAGGCAAGGAATGCATGACTAGAAACACACAAAACATCACTTTTGATGACTCAAAATGTGAGGTTTCTCCTCACCAGTAGTAGAGTCATACGAGACAGCTCTTAATATGCTGCTGAAGCCTCAGACTCCAAGAATGTCAGCCATGACAGCATTAGAGTACTTCAGATCCTATAACACCAGAGTTGACACTGAAGTGAGTGTCAGCACTGAGGTAACAGGCCCAGTGTGAAAGACTGGTGCCTAGACCACTGGATCTGAAAAGCACACCAGGAAAGGAACTAATAGTGGGGCATATGGCCTGAAGCAATTGCCTTCAGAGTCAAAGGAGAAGATATGACTACCATATTGAGCTGCATCTTATGAACGGCCCTTATCACGCAATCCAGATCTGCTTCTGAAGTACTGTCTGACCTGAGGGATATTAGCAATGATGCAGAGGAAGGTTGTGAGTTGACTTGATGGAACTCTTTCTTTGATGACCTCTGGGCAGCTGGTCATTAAGGTGAGGTGTCCTATACAATAATTGGCACAATATGCTCTGGATCCAGTGGTGGAAAACATGTAAGGGTCTGAGCAATTAGTACATCTATCCTCAAAGTTTTCAGAGCTCAGGAAGGTCTTAAACAGTCAGAAGATCTATTTCTCAACTCTGTATCCTTGCATTTAAGGACTTTCTCAATGGTTTTCTTGGTTTTGGCCAAGTCAATATACAAGGACAATAATTGTTTTAATTTAAATTTGATCTTCCTGTCTGCCAATGTTCTGGAGCCAGACTCACACAAATCTAACATTCCACTTACAGGTGTGGCACTCCCAAGTGCACATCTCAAAGCCCATGGGTGCTTGGAGGGAATCTTATGGCCCCACATGGAGCATTTTTTGAAGCTTCTATTATTATCCTTACTCACTGAAGAACCTCAGCAGAACAAGTCACAACAACAACAATATCAAAATTAGTATCAAATGTCAACAACACTATCTTTTCCTACAAAATAGCAAAAAATACCAAAAAGCTAATAAGGTTTAGTTATCCTTAGCAAATTAAATATATTTTTTAATCACCACTCACTGGAGGAAAACATCTGAAAGAAATGATTGTTACAACTATTTAGATATCTGAAAATTATTATCACTTTCTATTAGAAAATACAATACAAGAAAAAAATGTATGCTAAATAACTGAGGTGAAGCACTTAGCTACAAGTGTCAGAGATCCATGTCTTGACACAATGGTGGCCAATGGGTTCTGAGCTAACAGGGACACCAGTGTATTATGTGAGGGAACCTCTTAAAGGGGTTCAAGGCTATGGCACTAATGCTGTCAGATTAGACCTAACAAGTTACTCGAGGACCCACACATGTCAGATCAGACAGAATGAAAAGGATCTGTATTTCCTCCATGTTATGTTCAAGACAGAAGGATAATACAGCTGTGTAGGAATATTATTTTGTATCACATTTGTCTGACATGGGAGAAAGCTATTCATATCTAATTCATGCAGGAAGATGTGTTGAGATGATCGCCCAAGTGAGCTAATCACAGAAAGCGCAGGTGTGTAAGTCCTACCTACCTGTAACTGCAAATGCTTGTAGAACACACTGCCTTACTGGAATATGGGTAATAGTGCCCTGCTACTCTGTCTCTGTTAGTCCACCAAAACTGAAAGATCCCCCACCTGTCTGTCCCTCTGTCATTGGGTGTTATGGACCAATCACTTGAGAAGATAGGGACTTTCTTTCAGACCCACATATAAGGCTCTTTCAGTTTTCTAACGTCCAGAAGGAAATGAAGATGAAATCACAAACTTGCAAATGCCTACTGTTCCTAACCAAAACATGCATACACACATACACACCACAAAAAAGGTTGCTCAGCTAACTTAGTGGCAACTCTAACACCAAACTATGTACATCTGAACAGTGGTATGCTAGGTTGGTATTGCCAGTAAGGCAGTGTATTCTAGGAACATCTATTATTACAGGTAAGTAGGACTTAAAACACCTGAGCTACATTCAACAAGCACACAGCTTTACTGGTCTAAGGGTGGATTCCCAAAAAATATCCAACCTGGAAGGAGGAAGGATAAGGGTCCAAGAGCCCTTAGCAAAGCCTAGTCTGAATTTGGAAAAGGCATTCTGCTTGTAGTGCTTCTTAAAAGTCTGGACATATCCACTTTTTTCAATATTCCCCTGAAGATGAAAATACCCAGGTAGAATGCACCTTTACCTTGCCTGGATTCACCTTGCCATGGTGTATGTAACAAAAAGCAATAGCAAAGGACAACCAATGAGCAATGTTTACATAGAGATATGTTGACCGTTCCTTTCCCCTTATTAGGAAATAATAAGCCTCTCAGCCTTTTTGAGAGGCTTTGTTCTGTCAAGGTAGTACCTAAGCTGCCGATGCACATCCAAGGTATGATGTATCCCCTTTCCCTTATTCTTAGGTTCTGGAAAAAACACAGGAAGGTTAATAGATTGACTGAGAGGGAATTCTGAGACCACTTTCTGCATGAAAGAGGAGTTAGTGCATAGCACAACCCTATCACTGTGGAAAATCAGGTAAGTTTGCCCCACAATGACAGCTTGCAGCTCACAGACTCACTTTGCTGATGTCAGAGCAATAAGCAAAACATTTTATCATGTTAAGACCTTCATATCAACCTGAGTGGCAGGTTCAAAAGGTGGTAAGGGGGTCTCATATGCGATACTCCTTTCATGAACTGTTTTACCAAAAGAGAAGAAAAAAGAGGGGGGATCCATTGACAGACAATTAGAAATAGCCCTTGGTGGATGAATATGATAAGCCATCCCTAATGTAGTTCACACAAATAATTCAAGACCAGTGGGATGTTAACCTCAAGGGACCCTCTGCACCATTTTAAGCACCACTTACAAAATCTCATCCATTTCTGAACAAAAGATTTTCTAGTAGCAGGTTTTCTGACTTCCTTTAACACCTGCTGTATATCCTCATTAAACAAGTGCCTAAATGGAGTAAAAATTGAATCACCCAAGCTATTAGCTGTAGTTGATCCTTAGACTGTGTGTGTAAATACAGATTGTGTGGAGGTCTGTGACAATTGCTCTTGAACAATACCATTAAATGGGAAAGACAAGATTGCCTGTGCCAGTAGGGGGTCATCACAATGATTTCAGGTATTTCTTTGTGAACCTTCAGAAGTGATTTGTGAATCAGTGGAAAAGGTGGAAATGCATACAGAACAATTCCCGTCCAAGGGAAGAGAATACATTCTGTCCTCCAAGCATGGCTGCATGGATGTCTGGAAAAGAATATCTTCAGCTGTCTGTTTTGAAAGGAGGCAAACAGATCTATTTGAAGTATTCCCCACATCTGGACCAGATCCTGGAACACCACTACCTTGAGCAGTCACTCATGCGGATCTGCCAAGGATCTACTTAGTCTGTCTGCCATAAGAATTAACTACAATGGTATATATGATGCCTGAAGAGTTAGAAAATGCTATAAAGTCAGCCTCCAGTTTGTCACTGCCAAATAGCACAGAGTTTATGACCTTGAACCCACCTTGTTTGTTGAGGTACAACATCATTGTGGTGTACATAACCACCAAAAGATGACCCAAAATCCATAGTTGTTGAAGGATTTTCAAGGCATGGATCACTGCCAACATATCCTTGATATTGATGTGGTACTATGTATCCTTGGGCCCCAAGTGGCCTGCACTTGAACTCCCACTGACACCGCTCCCTAAGTGGACTTGAAAAAATCTCTCTGGACCCACTGTGCTAGAACAGGAAGGAAGAAGGGAAGTCCTGGACTGATATTCAACTGTGTTCTCCACCACTAAAACTCTCATCTGATGAAGGGCAGCACTAGTAACTTAGATTCCAGGGAATGTAGGTGCTGAGTAGTATTCTGGACATATCACTGAATAGTCCTCATGTAGAGATAGGCCGGTGGTATCATGAGAAAAACTGGTGCCATAAATTCAAGAATTTTAAGGATTCTCTTGCCAAGGTGAAGTTCCTTCAGGAGGATTCCTGAAATACTATCTGATAAGACAGGGCATTGTCTTTGGGAAGAAAGACCATTCTTTTGTCTGAGTCAATTAAGTACCTCAGGAAGACAAGTCTTCGTGAGGGTGTCAGGCATGATTTATGAAGGTTCAACTTGATCTCTATCTGAGAGAGTAAGATTTAGACCTTCTGTTGTGATTTCAAACTCAAGAATAGAGACTCTGCATAGAAAAAGTCAGAGTGAGGAAAGTTGTCAATGCCAAGAGTGCGGTAGTGAGCCGCTATCAGAGCAAGGCATTTGTTAAATACTCAAGAAGCAGTGGATAGCCTCAAAGGTCAATGCTGAGAACTGATAGTGTGAAAAAGACACAACAAATCTCAGATATCAGTTGAAGCGAAGAGCAATGGGGATAGCGTGGTATGCATCCTTCAAGCCCGGCTCACCATGAAGCAGCACTCTGGCAAAGAAGGAAGTACACTCTGCAGGTGACCTTGATAAAGGTATTCAGAAAGGAAAGGGCAAGCATTCATCTCAATGGCAGGTCTTTTTTTGGAACAAGGAAAATTCTGAAGTAAAAAATTTTCATCCTTTCTGAAAGGGGGACTGGCTCTATGACCCCTGAGCCCTCCATTTGCTAGACTATAGGAGGAAATCTTATTTTATATTATATATATATATATATATATATATATATATATATATATATATATATATATATATATGGGTCTACTTTTTCTTACTGAAAAATCATTCTTTCGAAAAGAAAAAGTATCAGCCCATTTAAGTGAAAGTGCACCTAAACGAAAGTGCATTTTCGCAACTACCTGTTCAATGAACCGATAATATTACAAAAAAAAAACAAACACTGCAGCACTGTTTCACACTACAGTGGGGAAAAGGGAATATGCCTGTTTCCTCACTGTAGTGTGATCTCTGAGTTAGCATATATAAAGTAGCGGGGGTGTGGGGGCTGTGGGTGTGCAAGGGGCTTGCCCCAAGTGGGTTTTTTTTTGTGTAATTTTACCAGTTCGTTGAACTGGTAGTCACGAAAGTGCATTAGTTTAAGTGCACTTTCACTTAACTGGGCTCGTACTTTTTCTTTTTGAAAGAATGATCTTACGATAAGAAAAAGTAGACCCATATATATATATATATATATATATATATATATATATATATATATATATATATATATAAATATATATATATATTAATTTATATATATTAATCTTATCTAATATTATAAGACCAAATCTTCATCTGTCCTGAAACTTAAATGTGCAATACTCTTTGCAATATTTTTGCTTCACAAGTAACTGTTAATGTGAAATTCAAATTTGTGCAATATCTACTTGGGCATTACCCTAAATGGCACATTTTTATATATGTAATGTCTGTAAGTGTCTGTCCTAGTATTACTAAATAGTAACTGTATGTATGTATGTTTCTTGCATTGAGAGCAAAGCTACATAATTTTGTTTAGCTGTACTATGTGCAGATCTAAATGACAATAAAGTTTATTTTGAATTTTGACTTTTTGACTTTTGAAATAGCAAAGTCTGGTCTGGTGGGTGAGGGTACACCCCCATGAACTGAGGGGGATATTCCTTCCACTGCCATTTTTAACCTCTGTCAACAATGTTGAGCGTCTACTTATTGGAAACTACTTATGTCCAGGGCACCTTATTGAGAGCTAATGTTGAGATGAGGTACCAAGGGTGACTTGGGATAGAAAGGTGCCATACCTAAGTTTTGTCATAGGCCAGAAAGGGGTTTATCTTTTTTTTGGACAAAGAACCAATCTTAATAAAAAATAATAAAAAACAAATGGCTAAAAACACAAATTGACTTGACACAAAAATCCAACTGGTAAGCACTTTCATTCCCTTCATGGAGCTTCTTCAGCCCAAGTTGTATAATGAGCACACTTATTTAAATACTTAATATTAATAACATGTGACCCAAAGCACTTAATGCCTTAACCTTTTCCTTAGAAGAACAACTTTAAGGTTTTCTCTGTCATTTAAACCAGGATATACACATGCATTCAGCCTGATTTACCAGCAATATTCTCAAGAACCAATCTTGTTAAGTTTGACTGAGTTCTCATCCTGCTATTTCGTTTTGGTGTCTTGGCTTTTGTTCAGCTGGAACTTTCGTTTGATGGGCCCCAGAAAATGATTGTGCTCATTGGAGAGAAACTTGGAAATATGGAACATTTTAGGCACCTCTTGCATCAGTTTACCTCTATCATCCCAGTGTTTCTGACAAGCTGCTGTTCCCTCATTTTTTAACTCATCTGAAAAGTTTTGACAGTGAAGTCAAGCAGACCTCCTTATTACCACAGACATGGCTGCATTTCTAGAAACAGTATCATCCTCTTCCAAGGCACTTGTTAAAGAAAGTTTAGAAACTTGAGAAAAATTGGACAAAATATTTTTGACACAGACTTTTTGCTCAGCAGGTAATGATGCCGCAAACTCATCTAAACTATATATACACCTTAAGCGTTCCCCTGTGTTTAAGTGAATGTATGTTTGTTCGACAAAAACGGGTGAGATTTAATGCCAACAGTGTAGGTAGCTGAATGGTGGATATATGGATGGTATGGAATGTCGATACAGATAAATGGGGTTTGGGGATGACAGTGTGCGTGTGTGTGTATGTGTATGTGAGTTTGTGTATTTTAGGGTAAGGGTTAGGTTAGGGGGGGTCTATAGTATATGTTCAAAGAGACTTTTCTTCGAACATATAATCATCGACAGCTAAAGAGCGAATGGTCTAAAGCACAAATGGCCACATCAGCTAATTTTTTGCTTGGGAAAAAATTCACTGGGCTGTGCACAAAAAACACAAACTTCAAAACCCTACTCGGCTTATTAAATCTACCAACTCCAAGATCACTCTATGTTGGGGAAAAGGGCAGTTCCTGATAATGGCCAACTGAATTTTTTCCTGAGGAAAAAATTTGCGGACATGGCCGTTCGTGCTTTAGAGCATTTGCTCTTTAGGTGTCGATGATTAAATGTTCGAAGAAAAGTCTCTTTGAGTGTATAATATAGACCCATTTAGGGGACAGATGTAGTGTTGTTTGTATGGCTTTGCAAATGTTTGTGTTTGAGTCTGTCTTGTGTAGTGGCAGTGTTATGGGAAGGTTTTAATGATGTAAAGTGTAGTGTTAGGTTTGGGGGAAGGGGCAGCATTAGGGTTAGGGTTAGCACCCATTGCCAAGGTGGTGCGGGGGGGGGTAACAATGGATGCCAACTCTAACCCTAACAGTGGAAAAATTAAATGCAGTCCAATTTGTTATATTCCCAGTAAATGCATGTATAAATGGAATTTATTGTTTTTGCATGGTTTTACAAAAGAGGCAAACAGCTATAGGAAGCCCATACTTAATGAAAATGTCCAGTCTTAACTAATAATACCTAATCTATATAAAAAAAAAGGTTGTATCACATGGCATCATTCATCAAGAATATTATTCTGCACTGCTATTTGCTTATGTGACACTGAGCTGTACATTGCTGCCATACAGTGTTTTGTTCTTCTAATTATGGTTCATAATGTTGCTTTTATTAAGTCCATATTAGGAATCTGCTTTAATACAAGTGACACTTTTTTATGTTACAATGCCTCACTGTTGATTACATGCCAATTTTTAAAGGTTCATAGGTTCATATATTCATAGGGTATATACTAGGCTAATGACCAACAGGGACTTTACTAAATTAGCCATGCAATCCAACATAGTTTTGTCCCAGAGCTCCTTGAAAATCCATATGGTGGAATATGGTATTAAAGAGGTAGCCAAGAGTTGTTGGGGGGTATGTTAGTTGGAGATTAATTTACTTACTGTTGACCTCTGTCCATTAGAGACACAGACCATTGTAAATTTGTGATTTCCCATCCAGTGATCATGGTTATTTTTTTGAATAGGGTCAGGGATGATCTCTGCTTCACATAGATGGACAGCTTATTCCATAGCATGGGAATCCTTTGAGACAGATATTGGTCCACCAGCAGGTTCTGTTTATGTCATAGGCAATGTTCAGGTCTTTAGATCTACTGTTTTTGTTGCTGTATGTCTTGCGAATGAGCAAGAGATCCATCAGAGATGGACAGAAGATGCCTTATATGCTAGGGATAAATTGCCTCTTCGTAATCTGTAGGAGACTGAGTACAGAGACAGGACCTTAAGGTGATCTATGTAAGATAGGGTATTCATACCCTGGACTCTTTTTAAGAGGACATTTGAAGTTGCAAGTGCTTGGCTAGGTACATGCCAAAGGTGACATTGTACTTAATGATGGGTCTGATAAGGGCTGAGTATAGTGGCATTATTACTTCCTTGGACCTGGATGCTGTACCCTTGCTTATGATTTGAGTGACACTGAATGCTTTTCTTATAATCTTGGCTACATGTTGGTTGAACATCAGATTACTGCCTACATATGTTCTCAAATCCCTAACTATTGAGTCAACTCTTAGAGTAGTTTTATTGAAGTTTTCATTTGGGTGAATGATTTCCCAAAGGGCACCATAATGCATTTCTTTGAACTGAGTTTTAATCCGTCACTTCTTTGAGTTAGAACCTCATGTAAGATGTTGTGTCATGTTGAAAATCTACAATAACTCCCAATTTACAGTCATCTACAAACTTGGTGAGTCAGAGGCCTTTGACATTAGCCTTCACTTCCTAGAAGTAGATGCCAAACAGAAGTAGGTCCAACATGGAGCCCTGTGGTACTGCACTGATGACTGGTCTCTTGGTGGAGGTGGTCCTATCGATCTTAACTTCTTGGGTCCTATCTGTGAGTCAGCTGGTAATCCAATGAGTCATGTAGGGATTTCTGCCTAGTTTTGAGAGTTTGTCAACAATACCTGAGTAGGGTATTATATTGAATGCCTTGGGTAGGTGGAAGGCACTGTTTTCTCTTCATCCATAGCCATAGGTTAAGTAGTCAAGACCTTCCATTAACTAAACCAAACTGGGATGGTCCAGTGTCCATAGGTTGTCAATGTCCTTGTTTATCATTTTCATGATAATCTGTTCCGTGACTTTGCATATTAGACTTGTCATACTGATCGATCTGTAGTTCTGGTGGTCAGTTAATGGACCAACCTTATGAAGAGGAATGATTGTTGTGGTCCTCCATTCACTTGGCATGTAATCTGTTTTGAGGCTGTAGTTGAAGAGTGCCTCAAGTGGTACTGCTATGCCATGTTTTAGGCTATACAGGAGGCAATCGAGAATATTTTCGGGAGCCAGTGAAGCAGTGTTTTTGGCCTTAGCGAGCACCTCCAGTACCTACTCCCCATTGATAGCTGGAGGGGATATGCTAGAAGGTATTTTGCAGGGGGTAGTGGGGGCAGTAGGGGGTGAAGCTAAAGCTACATTTATCAGCCAGTAGATTTGGCATGTCACCCTGGTCAGTGAAACTTCCACAATTAACCACCAGTTCTGCACACTGCTGAGTATTAGCTGTAAGATTCCTGACATAATTGAAGAAGGCCTTGTGATTGTCCTTAGCCTGGGAGGCTATCCTGACCTCATAATTGGCCTTGTTGGACTTTATTAGACCTCTTAGTTTCTTGTTTAGTTGAATCAGATAGTTCTTGACTCTATGAGAGTTGCTGTTTCTGATGTTGGCCATGACATTTTTTTTTATTTTGTTATATAGCTTGTTAAGGTACAGATTCCACCAGTGTGGTTTGTTTTTGGTTCTAGTTCTGGGCTTGCTTCTAGTAGGCATGGCAACCTCAATGCAGCCATTTAGATGCTTATACAGGGTTTCTATAAATAATTCTGCATAGGTAGCTCTGTTCTTGGTGTTTGTAACAACCATGAATTTTGATAAACTGTTGCTTAATAGTACAAAATGTGCTTTAGAATAGTTTCTAACTGTTATGGGTTTATAGCTAAGTACTCAGCTAGCTGTCCTTGTGGGCCATTCTAAGCCTAATCAATTTCCCTCAAAGGTGAGAATCAAACCCTGCACTTTTTTGTCTGTTAGGTCAACACGTCAACCATTATGCCAATCCCTATCCCCCAGTTAGTTGGGTTTTCTGGGTTGATTTTTATTTCAAGGAATATAGCTTTGTAGTCTGAGTTCACAAATGAGGGTGTGACGGAGGTGAGTGCAATGCTCTCCCATGTTGGTGAGTAATATGTCCAAAATATTTGATCCTCTGTTTGGAGAGAGCACTATCTGGTCCAGGGTGTTTGTGCTGATAAACTCCAGGAAGCACTGTGTTTGTAAATTAGAGTAAATGTATGTTTCCCAGTCTACAGAGGGGTAGTTAAAATCTCCTATGAATAGGTATTTGGTTGAAAGGTGAGCACCTTTAATAGGTCCAAGGAAGAGTTGTGAGCTTTGTAAGTCCTAGTGATGTTGAGTTGTCACCCTGGTTACACCAAGAGAAATATATTCAAAGGGCAATTAGTCAGGGCAGCATGTATGTGCTCTGAGTTGGAGTTATTTGAATAGGAAGTAACCAAAATTAGTTCAATGTTTATAGAAAGGGGGTTCCCTAAAAAACTAATAGCGGATATTAGTGGTGAACTAAAAAGAGGTTGGAGGACAAAGTTTAAGCCATTATTGGGTCGTAGGAAGATGTCCAACAAGCCGATAAGGTCATAAGGAACAGCATTCCGCAAAAATGGGGATGGTGATTTCGTATGCATAAAACAGTAAGGTAGTTAAAGAAATAGTGGTCAGGATTTGGACTATTTTTAAGGGCAATTTGGAAGTTATGAAATATGTTGGTGGGGAGCCCAAATTTATTTACAAGACAGGTAGGAACTGTAAATCACTGTTTGAACAAAGCATTATTAGAGACATTGTACCCAACAAAGGGGCCACTAGTTGTGGAGCCTGCAACCAATGTCAGTACATATTAAGGCATAACACCCTAGTTTAAGAAGGTATACCCTTTGAAATTAGGTTGCAAAAGGGTAATTGTAACATGAGAGGTGTTGTATGCATTGAGATATGTGATGGATGTGGGTATTACTATGTTGGTAAAACAGAAAGAAAATAATTAAAAAAAAAAGAGTATATTAACATGTATATGCTATACAGAGAGCCAACACTAGTAATGCCCTATTTAGACACAGTACTGAATGCCCAAATTTTTCTAAATTCAAATTTGGTATTTTAGAGGTGGTCCCCAAGCACCCTAGAGATGGTTGGTGGCGACTGAACTTAGAATTAGCTGAATTACAATGGAAAATGAGGTTGAATACAGTTAAGGCACCTTGCATCAATGATAATATCTCCTTATTACCAGTGCTTAAAAAGAGGGCACTAAAATTATAAATTACTACAACACCACCTCATGTAAACATAGGTCATTTTATTTTCCTGGTGCATCCCATCTATTATAGCTGTTTTATAATATAGTATATTTTATAACATATTTTATTAAGATATTATACATTTCAACATTGTGTTAACATGTTATTTTTACATCTTAACTGCATATGCTTCTTTTATTAGGTTTATAATAACATTTTATAGTAACAATCTTTTTAAGTGATGTTTTACTGTGTGCATTAAAATTTTTTGTGTGATGTTTCTTGTCAAAAGCACTGGTCACTTTTAATGTTGTTATGAGTGTGACAACCAGTTAACTGATTCAGTATAAAAGGAAGATTGTGAAGTGTAATGGGTGCTCTGATGTAATCCCCTTTCTTGTTGTTGAGGGACGAAAGCGCTTAACAGTCTTTTTATTTTTTCTGATTTAGTCAATAAACTCAGCTGTTCAAATGATTTGGATTTAAAGTTTTGCATTTTGGAAGCATGAATTTGACTTGACTCTGTGGAACTTACACAAGTAGTTTTGCTGTTTCATAGTTAAGTACTCAGTTAGCTGCCCTTGTGGGCCATTCTAAGTCTAATCGATTTTGCTCAAAGGTGAAAATAAAACCATGCACTTTTTGTCTGTTAGGTAAACACTAACCATTATACCAATCCTTAACCCCCAGTTAGTTGGGTTTTCTGGGTTGATTTTTATTACAAGGAATATAGCTTTGTAGTCTGAGTTCACAAATGAGGTTGTGATGGGGGGGGCAATGCTCTCCCATGCTGGTGAGTCATAGGTCCAATATGTTTGATCCTCTGTTTGGAGAGTGCACTAGCTGGTTCAGGGTGTTTGTGCTAATTATTAAAATTACTAATTTTTTGTTTAGATCGTGGCATCATCCTCAGTGAAAGTAGAATGCTGCAAAATGCAAAGCATGTACCTGTCTCTGACACATATTCAGAGCGATCCACAATGTCTCTTTTCATATAATCCAGTGAGAAATGCCTGAGGTCATTTACACCCACATGGACTATGATCGAATAATATTGGTACCTGTGGTGCTATGTTGAGTGCATGTATGATATTGTGGATCCTAACCACAGATAGGCAACTAACAGTTATCTTCTTCTGTCCAGCCTGATGAGAGAAATATCTGTGTGTCGTACAATAAAATCTCCTATGACAAGAGTACTAGGTAAAGTGCTTGCTTGCCTTAAGGACTTTGTTCTTGGGAGATCAATGAGAGTATGTTAATATGTGGTGTAAGGTGTTTCTTTTGATGTGTGCTTTAGTGGCTGCTGAGGGTAGGTGTTGCAGTTTGATGGTTAGACGGTGTTTGAGATTTGGAGGGTTTTATTTTAAGTGCTTAAGCATAACATGGTCTATATGTGTAGTATGTCGTATGTCTGAAGGATGTAATGTGTGTATTCTTGACAACCTTGCTTGTAAGTGACATTTTTGTCTCCCAGGAAGTTATATATTTATGTACATATCTCATATTATATGCTAGTTGCATTAAGGGTTAAATGTTTGCCTAAGTACATGAAACGATCGCTACATTGTCTCAGGATGTCAATAGCCACCAAGCTTGCTACAGAGATATTAGGAAATTGCAAATCCATGTTGTCAGGATCTGTATTAGGGCTGGGCTATTATGGTTAGGGTCTTGGTTTTACAGAGGTCACCTGAGTGGTGTCTAGGGTGAAGGTTAGTTGTTAGTACTATGATTTTAGTGCTGTTTGATGCTCTAAGTAGCACTCTACACTTAGGTCCTCAAAAATCCTTTCTGTGTTATGGGTTAAAGTCTAAGTACTAGCTTTATAGGTTTGCTAAGTTATAGGGTACTGCTAACTGACACTGAGTGGTGAACAGCTCCGCAAAAGCATGCTTATTTTATACAGACAGAAAACATGCTAAATACTAACTCTCATGCCCACTGGCCAATAAATTACTACACTTTCAGCTCCCTGGAGTGCCTTCTAACTCAGAAAGACCAGGTAAGCACCTTCTGCCGCAAGATGGGTGGTCCTGGAACTTCTCAATGTAAAAGCACAGCAAAAGTAGCTCTCAAGTACAGATTAACATACAACTGAGTCCCTAAAAACCTCTCCAGCTGATAAAACAATCACACTTTAAGCCACCCTGTATGTGCCCCAATGCAGACTGACCAGACTACTTTATTACTGCCACTAGAATAGCAGTCCCAATCTTCTTAATGTAAAAACACACTTTAGTTAGCCAAAAGTGAAAAGGTATCAGAAACAAATCAAATAAAATACATTTATGTAAACTGAACTTACTATAACAGTAGATGCTTGAATGATCACTACTGCAGTAGCCTTAGCTATATGGTTTATATGTTGCCAAGGGTATAACAGCCAGCCAGCTTCCAAATCTTTAGGGCACCTTCCATGTGCCCAAACTGTCAAGAAGCTCAAGATAAGCTTACTAACAAGTATGGGCACAAAGTCCTTCAGAGCTTTCCTGCCAGCAGAGAGAGAGGAGAAGGGAGGCTTAGCCCTGAAAAGACAATGATAGAAATAACAAAAAATGATAGGAATAACAAAAAATTAAATGTCCACAACTGACATAAAAAAACACACCAAAAAACAAGGAGGGATGTTTGGGTGGAGCAGCTACTCCAGCAGTGATCATTCAAAAATGTATTGTTATGATGAGTTTAACTTAAAAACTATAATATGTTTTTCATATAGATCAGTGCTGCAGTAGCCTTAGCTATATGGGTAGATTACCATAGCTAACTATATTTGGAAGGAGGAAGTAAAAGGGTCCTGGAGTCCCTGGACATTGGTTCTAGCAAAATTTGATCAAGAAGTAGAGAAAAAAAATCTAGCTTATATTTCTTTGTAGAATCCAACCCTTTCCAAAAATCCATAGATAAAGCCTAGACCCTAGTAGGGTGGACCTCAACTCTGCCTAGAATAGTTTTGTCACGGTGAGTATAAGAAAAGGTAATAGCCTTAGGCAACCATTTGGAAATAGTCTGTTTTGACACAGGTTGCTCCTCCTTACCTTCACAAGAAATGAATAATTGATCCAAAGATCTGAAAGATTTTGTTTTGTCAAGATAGCATCTGAGTTGTCTGAGGACATCCAAGGTATAGAGTATCCTTTCCCCCCATTTTTAGGTTCAGGAAAAAAAATGGGGAGATGGATAATTTGGCTTAAAGTAAACTCGGATATCTCCTAAGGAATAAAAGGAGTAGTTCTCAAAGAAAACCATCCATATGGAAAATGGTAGGGTTGACCAACCATAAAAGATTGCAACTCAAGATACCCTTCTTGCAGATATCAGAGCAATCAGTAAAACTGTTTTCTGTGTTAAGATCCTCAAGTCAGCCAGATTAGCTGATTCAAATGGATAAGTATTACCTTCTCTAACACAAAATTAAGATCCAAAGGAAGGGCCACCAGGTTACTTGGAAGCCTCTTATACAAAACCCCTTTCAAGAACCTATACAAAGCCCCCTTCAAGAGCATTTTGTCATAAAACTGCATTGAAAGAGGAGAATCCATGGCCAGACATGCTGAAATGGCAGATAAATGAATCTTGATAAAGGAATAAGAAAGCCCATAGGATAGTAACTCACACAAATACTGTAAAACCAGAGAACAACTAGCCCTGAATGGGTGCTAGTTATGTTGTTGGCACTAACTAGAAAATCTTATCCATTTGCTAGTATATGATTTTCCAGTAGCCAGCTTTCTTGACTCCATTACTACTTGCTGCATATCTTCAGTAAACAGGTGCCCAAAAGGAGTTATAATCCTATTGTCCGGGCAGACATTTGAAGATAATTGATGTCAAGATGATCAAACACCTCTGTTCTTGTATGAGTAGATTCATTTTGCGAGGAATTCTGTGGTAATTGCTTCTGGCCATTTCCCAAGGAAGAGAGAATAGTTGCCTGGCCCTTATGGAGTCACCACAATGATCTTGGGAGATTCTTTCTAAACCTTCAAAAGTACCCTGGATATTAGTGGAAATGGTGTTAAAGCATGTATGAACATTCCTGTCCAAAGAAACAAAAAGGCATCTGTCTTCCAGGCTTCCTTGCATGAAGACCTACAACAGAATTTTGACAGTTGATTGTTGGGTGAGGAGGCAAAGAGGTCTTCCTGAGGAGCTCCCCACACAAGGATCAACTCTTGGAAGACCCCTGGATCTAGCTTCCTGATTCTGCTCAGCTTGTCTGCCACATAATTTTGTTCTGATGAAATGTAGGATGCATGTAGAGTGAAACTGTATTGTGAAGCTATATTCCAAGCTAACATGCCTAGTCTGCAAAAGGGGCACAACCTGGTTTCCCCTTGCTTGTTGATGTACAACATGACTATGGTATCATCTGGAACCACTTGAAGAGGTCACAGAGACCAAAGATGGTTCAGAGAGTTGAGTGCCTTGATCAGGGCAAAGATCTCCTTGACTTTTATGTGCTTGCAGCTGTCCTTAGTGTCCCACACCTCTTACACATTTATCCCTACTGAAACTGCTTCCCAGGCAAAGTCCAAAGCATCTGTGGTGACTGACTGCTTTAGAGCAGGGAGGGAGAAGGCAAGACCTGCATTTAAGATATCTGTTGTCTCTGCCAAATGATTTCTCTTCTGACAAATCCCAGCACTGGGATTTGAAATGAGAAAGGGTGTTGAAGCTGTACCAAAGAAATTTCAGAGCTACTGCATCTTTCTCATGTGGAGTCTTACCAGGAGTATAGTGAGAATTATAGATGCCACGAGACCCAAAATCCTGAGGTATTCCCTCACAGTAATAGAAGTATGAATGAAACACCTTAGAAATAGAGGTAAATAAAGAGTTATTTTTTCCCGTGGAAGAAAAGCTCTTTGACGTAAGATGTTTAGCTGATATCCCAGGAACACAATCCTGTATGAAGAAGACAGGTTTTGAATGTTCTCTTGGAATCTCAGCTTGTGTAAGATCTCTCACACAATAGAAAGATTCCTGACACTTTGAAAAAGACTATGCAAAGAAATGTGGAAAAAATGTGGATACCCTGTAACCTGTAATGTGCTACAACTGGAAGTAGACACTTTAACACTCTTAATGCAGTAGATAGTCCAATAGGTAAGGCAAATAACTGATAATGTGATCCAGACACATAAAACCTTAAGAAACATCTGAAGTCTGGATAAACAGGGATGAAATGATGAACATCTTTTAACTCTAGTAATACCAGGAAAATTGAAAGAAGAAGAGGTAACAAGTTGTGAAGTGACATCATTTTGAATTTGGGCACTATCACAAACAGGTTTAAGAAAGAAAGAGCAAAAATGGTGCCCAAACATTTTCTTTCTTTGGCAGTAGGAACATCCTTGAATAAAAACCTTTCTCCACCAGAAGGAGGAAATTACAGTTGTGTAAACTGAACTTACCATAACTGTAGATGTTTGAATGATCACTGCTGCAGTATACTCAGCTATATGGGTTATATCCTGCCAAGGGTATGACATCTGGCCAGCTTTTAAAGCATCAGTGCACCTTTAACATGCCCAAACTGTCAAGCAGCTTGAACTGAGCTGACTAAAAGACAAATTTCGGTGCAAAGCCCTTCAGAGCTTTCCTGCCAGCAGAGAAAGAGAGGATGAGATCTGAAAGAACAATGTTAGGAGTAAGTAAGTAAAACTAACCTACTCATTTCCAACCCACCAAACATACTCAAAACAACTCTCACTTTAATATCACAGCAAAAGACAACACCACTATATACCCAACTGAACACACCAAATTGTTAGGAGTGGAAACAGACAATAAACTAAAATTTGACATCCACATATCCATGATCATAAAAAAGTCCACAAAAAACTAGGAGCGTTATACAGAAATAAGCAACTTCTCACCAAACCAGCAAAGATTTCAATAGCAAATTCCCACCTTATCTCCACCCTACTTTATGCCTCTCCAATATATACCAACCTAAGGCAATGCGATCTAAACAAGCTAGAGACCTGCTACAACAAAATCGCCAAATTCGCCACAAGGGCATCCTACCGTAGTCACCACTGTCTCCCACTTGCTGAACTGGGCTGGCTTGAAATCCCTCCCTCCTTCAATGGTATCAACTCTCACTCGCCCACAAACTAGTAAACCATCCACTAAATGTCCCATCCCTCCAGAATCTACTCCAACCCTATCACACCACCAGACCACTAAGATCCAGCAAGAAAAATCACTTTCAGATCACTAAAGCCAATAACTCTGCTGGTGAAGCACTATTCTCTTGCACCATAGCCAAATTATGGAACTCCCTCCCACCCACAATTACCTCCATACCATCATGCACCCACTTCAAAACTTTATTAAAAGCGCACCTAAAAACATGCTGGCTATGCCCTTGCAACTCCCACTCTAATATCACCCACCCCATCCAACCACTATCTTTCTTTCCACTCCACTAACTACCTTTATTATAGCAAGCTCAGATGTTCATAAGCCTAGTACTTATTATACAGCAGGAACTTCTTATTGTAACATTTGTTAATGCCTGTTATGTACTTCACAGATAAAGATTCTAGTTGTCTACTGATGTACTATGTTCTTCATATGTAAATATGCTGTAAGTAATTGCTATGTTAAATTGTTAATCGCTATGTAATCCAATGTAACTACTGTCTGTTTATTTTAACTGTGGAGCTTTTCTCCCCGGGTCTCCGCTGAAAATGGACCTATGTCCAGTTGGACACTCCCGGTTAACAAATGTAAATAAATGTTATTTATTTATTTATTTTACATTTGTTGACCGGGCTAGTCTAACTGGATATATGTCCATTTTCAGTAGAGGCTCGAGGAGAAAAGCTCCGAGACAATAACAATGACAGAAAATAAAAACATTTATACAAATAATCCGCAAGAAATAGAAATTACAAAAAAAAAATAATTGTATAGTCCCCAAGAAAAAAATGTTAAATACAAGAATAATTACATGAGTAAACAATTGAATGCCAGTAAAATAAACATTTTTTTTTTTTTGTAGAGAGCCAAAAAAGAAAAAAATATTTCTTGTTCAGTTTCAGTAAGCATAAAAATACAAAATAAAAATAAAAATTTATATAAGAAAAAGCAAAATGATATTAAATATCCATCGAACTTCATATAGCATAGTGGGGAGATACAAAAAAAGAGAGCAAGAAGTTTAAACATGCCATATATGGAAGGTAGAGGAGTTTCAGCAAAAAGAAATCCAGTTTGAGAGTTAGAGTAGAAAGAGGAGAATAAGTATCAGTCAGGCTGAGAGCAGGGGCAAAGACATTTGGTTTTAATGAAGTTTTTCAACTGATTCTTGAAATGGTTGGTGGAAGTAAGGGATGTGATCTCAGTTGGACGTTTGTTCCAGGAATTGCCAACTGCATTTGAGAATAGGCAGTCTCCAGCTTTGTTAAAGGATTTAGTAGTGGTGACTTGTAGTTTTTTAGCTGATCTTAGGGTAGGAAAGTTTTTATAAGAATTTACTAGGTTACATAGTATGGGAGTGTTTGAAGGATGATGTAAAATCCTGTGAATAAAAATGAGTTGCTGGTAAACTAGTTGGTTTTGTACTTCCAGCCAGCCGAGATGTTTAAGGTATTAATAAATAAATTAATAAATAAAGTAAATAAATAAATATCCACAACATGGCATAAAAAATCAAGGGGATTGAGGGAGGGAGTGGCTACTGCAGCAGTGATCATTCAAACATCTACTGTTCTGCTAAGTTTAACTTACTAACTGTACTATATTCATCCCCTCGATAACTGCTGCAGCAGCCATAATGATATGGGTAGATTACCATAGGTAATTACATTTCAGAGGTGTAAGAAAAAAAGACCAGGAGCCTGATCTGGACCTAGAGAAGGAATCAAGCTTATAGTACTTTGTAAAGGATGTACAGAGGACCAAGTAGCAGCTTATACAATATTTCTAGAATATAATCCTTTACAAAAAGTCATAGATGAAGCCAAGGTACTCATGAAGTCAGTGTTGTCCCTGCCTGGAATAGATTTCTTATGGTGAGCATAACAAAATGTAATAGCTTAGTCAATCATTTGGAAATAGTTTGCTTTGACATAGGTTCTCCTTCTTACCTTCACAAGAAATGAACAATTGATCTGAGGATCTGAAAGATCTAGTTCTGTCAAGATAGTATCTGAGTTGTCTGTAGACATTCAAGGTATGGCATATGCTTTCTCCCTCATTTTTAGGTTCAGGAAAGAAAACAGGAAGATGGATACTTTGTCTTAAAGTAAAGTCAGATACCACTTTAGCCATAAAACAATTAGTTTTCAAAGAAACCCTTCTAGCATAGATCAGAGCAATCAGTAAAACTGTCCTCCATGTTAAGACCCGCAAGTCAGCCAGATTAGCTGATTCAAATGGAGCGAATGTTAGCTTCCGCAACACAAAATTAAGATCCCAAGGAGGGACCACTTGTTTTCTTGGAGGCTTGTTATGCAAAACATCTTTCAAAAACATTTTGCAGTGGGTAGTCCAAAGGATAAGGCACAGAAGTGATAGTGTTATCCAGAAACACAAAACCTTATGAAACAAATGAATAGGGATATAATGATAAGCCTCTTTTAAGTCTAGTGTTACCAGGAAACTTGAAAAAGGAAGAAGAGGCAACAGGTTGTGAAGTGACATCATTTTGAATTTGGTCACTATTCCAAACAGGTTTAGGACAGAAGGTGTCAAGACTGGTCTCCAAGCATTGCTCTTCTTTTGCACTAGGAACATCCTTGAAAAAAAAACTTCTTCACCTGGAAAGGAGGAACTGGTTATATCACTCCTTTGGACAGCATGTGATGAAGAATAGGTGGAAACAAAAGAGTCTGATCTTGAGAATGAGGAATGACACCCCCCCCCCGAAAGAAGGAATTTCCTCACATTAGCATGTAACTTTGTTTGAATGATTTCAGAACCCATTTGTTTGAAACAATCTGTTGCCAAAGAGAAACATGGAGATTCATACTTTCTGAAAGAAAAAGAAGTGGCCAGGTTGGGATGGGGTCAAAAGTTCCCCTTGAATAGTCATTCAGATGTTTTGGATTATCCTTGGCTTTTGAAGGTTTGAGACTTCTTTTTGGAACTCACTTGCCATTTCTTCTTAAATGTCTGAATTTTGCTGAGATTGTTTATTCTGTTTTTTTCCTAAAATTGAATGAGGAGATAGAAAATCCCTTGGACAATTTGGAAAAGGAGGGCTGAAAAATCTTAGAAATTCCTTGTATCAGCTTACCCTTTCATCACACTTTCTGATCACCTCTGCAGCAGAGGAGCCAAACAGTAAATCTTTAACCAAGGGAATATTTAAAATCTAATTTTTAGCATAATCTGAGAGATTCTAAGAATGCAACCATGCAAACCTCCTTAAAATAGTACCAGTGGCCATAGCTCTGAAAGGATTATCAACAGAGTCATACACACACTGTAAACAAAGAGTAGTGTCCTGTGCTATGGAATAAAATAAGGCAATTTAAAGCAAAACAAATTTCATAAGAAGAAACTGCAGATAAAATATTCCTCATACTTTCACAATTTCTCAGAACAAACTTTAACTTATGACCCTGAGATTTCAAAATTCTGACAATCAAAGTTGCATAAATATATACCTTTTCCCCATACCTATCAATAATTTTTCCATCCTTATCAGAAGAGTAGGATTTGAATTAATTAAGTGCTTAGCAGCAGTTGGATCAACTAAAGCTATAACTGCTAGGTCAGGTTTGGGAATAATGTATACAAATCTAAAAGACTTTGGAATGTTATACATCCTATCTGTCTTTTTAAGGGACGCTAGCTGACTAGCAGGAAAATTGCAGGCGGTAACACACACATTCTGTAAAACAGACAAAACAGGAAGAAATGGTATGGGTTCTGGAAAATTATTCTGTAACAACTCACGGTATTTTCTGAGGGACTGAGAAAGCTCACTGTTCTCCAACTCAAAATACTGGCACATTCTAGCAATAGACTCAGGGAAAGAGAACCCCCCCAACACACACACACACACACACACACACACACACACACACACACACACACACACACACACACACACACTCACACACACACACACACACACACACACACACACGAGCTTTACAGTGAGTCTGAATCAAAAATCTGAAGACTAAACCCTGTATCCATCTCTGCATCTTCCTGTTAGAATTCTGACTCTTGAAACTCTTCAGGAAAGGAGAACCATTCTTTTTTTACAGTAAACTATTTTACAAAAAGAATCAGTACCCTAAATTAAACCTTGAGACAGACATAGTAAATTACTCCTATCCAAAGAAAGTTGAGGAGGAGCAACTACATTCTTGGTTTTCTGTTTCTTTTTGACAGGAAAAATGGAGCCAACTGTGTTATTAATGGCAGCAGCTGCATTGCCAGGAATGGGCTCATAATTCTGATACAACAGGGAAACTGTCCATGTTGCTTCTCCCAGGACCAACAAGAGTGGCTCTCCCTTACACAATGAGGGGATCCCAGCAGTATCATAGGAAATAGCTAACCCCCAGTTTATAATGGCTCTAGGTGCTACACCAGATGGATCCGAGGTAAAGATGGCTGGTCTGAGAAAGAACAAATGGCCACAGCAGAGTCACCCACCTGTGGCTGAGGCAAATGGTTGGTTTAAAATTTTCTTCTTGTGGCTGGAAGACAGATTGACCATGGAACCAGTAGTCTGTTCTATAGTCAAGCTGAAAATTATGCCTCTTTTCCATGTAAGCAGCAATTTCTAGTAAACAGTACTAGTCTACAAAATTTTCTTTTTGACAAAGTAAAGAGAACTTTAAAACATTATGCCAGCCTCAAAAAAGAAAAATAAACACAATTTCTACACAGAAAAAATTTTTTTCATTGACATTACACAACTTTTAAACTGACAGAGAAAAATGACTGTTCCATTTAAAAGTATGTTAGAGTCTCAAGACACTCTATTAATAAATACACTTCTAGGATTAAAATAACTTTCCTGAAGAGAAATTTAATGAAATATTGATAAAATTAAGAAAACTGAAGTTTTTTTCTCCAAAGAGAACGTATCTGCTCAGCAAAGGAAAGCACAAGCTAACTGTTGATCCTCAAAAGCTTTATCTACTGCAGTTTTTGTCCCTTTATAATGTGCCGCTGCATAATTCAATACACTACTTTGCCAGTGACTATAAAATATATCATCACTTAATCAATGAGAAGTGTCTAGCAGCAGTTCTAACATTTAAAAAATACATAATGGGAGAAGAAACAGAACTGATATGTTGGTGGTGGTTGTGTTCTTAACTACAGTGCGAGAACGTTTGTTACTTATCTTAAAAAGCAAAGTCAATTAAATATCTAAGTTATTTGTAGAAAATCTGAAACCATTAACTTGAAATTTCAACTTGAAACAACATGAAAACTCCAGCAAAGCTAGAACTTCCACTGAGTGACCTCCCAAACCTCTTGTATCAGAGGCACGTGGGATATATGCAAATGACCCTTATGAACATCAGGCGTTTCAGCTAGTTGATGATTCTGAATGCCCATGACTTGTTTCGTAGTTTTAATGGATAATTTCAGGCCAATAAAATCAAACCCCACTAGCTGAGGATATGCATATTTCAGCCTTGTTATGACCTCGTAAGCACAGCACAAACAGAGTGTTTGACGAAGCATAAGAAACACAGGGCTGTTATATCCAGCTGATGTCCATTATCATTAGGGTCATTGCAAAAATATCCCAAACTAAAACAATAAGCTAGAAGGTCACTGAAAAGCCAATCAGTAAAAACAATATGAAAACTCCAGCAAAGCTAAAACCTCCACTCCCATGTGCCTCTGATGCAAAAGGTTTGGGAGGTCACTCAGTGGAGGTTCTAGCTTTGCTGGAGTTTTCATTTTGTTTTTACTGATTGGTTTTTCAGTGACCTTCTCACTTATTGTTTTAGCTTGAAACAACATGGTAAAAAATCCATCAGTGACTCATCTGTCCCATTCTTGCTGTCTTCCCTGATTAACACAATATGAGTTTTATGAATTTTGCAAACACAAGTAACTTTGTTCCCTCATTTAGAAATCATTAAGTTTAATAAGGTCAGAAAACTGATGACTGGGTTATTGCTTTGGAAGATCTCCAATATGACACCCCATTGTAGAAGTCACAAGTTGAAAACTAGCTACAATATGAAGAACTATTTTGGATCCCCTTAAAACAGAGCTAATTAGAGAAAACAATAGAGAATATTGTGGAAACTTACCAGATCTATTCATAGTAAGGGGGCTCATTGTTTTCAAATTGATTGAATTGCTTTGATTTAAAACGTTTGAGCTACAGTCAAAAAGACACCATCAGTGCAGAGAGAATTCCTAGATTTGTTTCATCTGTTTATTTTGTGAAATGTATTGCTCTAGTTTCTTTGAACAGGGAACACGGATTTCAGGGCTGACAGAAAAAGGATTAAAGTTAATGTTACATTAGCACTTATGAAATGTACGACATTTTATGAAAATGATTGTGAATTTGTAGAATCATTTATCAAATTCTATAAGTAAAGATGTAAAGAGGTATATATAATTAAATTAATGAAGTTTTAGATTATTATATGATCACAAAAGGAACATAGTGATTATAGGCTATACTTGTGTTTGACTAAATAAACTACATTCACTGTTATTTATGAAATTCATATTGTCATTGCATATAATAAAGTCTTTTGTTGTACTTTTCAAGTTTAGCATACTGATATCTTTACTAACATATGTATTGTTACAATTTCATCCCTAAACCAACCCTGATAAAAAATTTCACACACTGTACCCTGTCTCATTATCTACATGTACTTAATGAAAAAGACAGCCAGTTTATCATTCTGTCATTTATTATAACTTGGCACAGGAATCCACAACTTACTAGAGATAGATTTTTTTTTGCCCACTATGTACCATCAGTATGTAGCAATGATCTATTTGGTATATGATGGAAAGAGTTGCATGAGTGACACATTAACTATAAGTGTAAGGAGCTGTGTTACATGAAGAACAGAAAAGTGCCACTGAAAATTTGTTTGTTCCTTCTTGTACTGTGACAGACATACTTAATTGAGACATCTTTGAATTAATTTATCAATATTAGAAAGAGAGTACGTCATCAGTAAAACCGCGTCACAGCTTGCAAAGATTTCTGAGAACTTGGTTTTCATTTACCATGTCAAATATAAAATTTATGTTACAGTTCTGCAGATGATTTTGCATTGCATATGTGGCATTAAAATGTGTTAACTTTTTTCCACTTGTTGCATATTTTTAATGTATGAAATTTACCTTTCTAAACTGGAAAGGTGAATAGAAGAAATCTGTATTCTTTAAAAGAAACATACTTTGTAGCATTCCTCTTTGATGGGTACTGAAACAACAAAGCAGAAAGATGACATATTTTATGTTGTCAACTTTTCAATGCACTAGCATTGGTTAGG
Source organism: Protopterus annectens (assembly GCF_019279795.1). Lineage (NCBI taxonomy): Eukaryota > Metazoa > Chordata > Ceratodontiformes > Protopteridae > Protopterus > Protopterus annectens. The sequence continues at coordinate 528,890,547 of NC_056739.1, read as the reverse complement.
TTTGGGATTGCATATATTTATTGGCGAAGAAGGAGCAGAGACTGATTTTTTCCTCCCTTTTCTACAAGGTTATGTCACCATGTAACTGGTATCTATAAGGCTTAAGTTGAGTGGGGCTTGCTTTACAAAAAATGTTTTTTCTTCATTACTCTGCTCTGGAGTTTAAAAATATATATATTTTAGAACAAAACATTTTCAGTTAGCTTTCCAGAGGAAACTCTTTTTAAATTTTGTTGAAAAGTCCCAGATTATGTGATTTTATAACTTGCACAACACACATTATTTGCATTATCCAGAATAATTAACAGTTTGTTTGCCTTTAACTTCTGCTTTGTTTTACATAACAGCTGATTATCAGTTTTATGTCTGGTGCATTTACTTGGAGCACTTGCAGCCAGAAGCAGCAATAACATTGTACAGTTATGTCTAACATGGCACCTTCTAGCACTGTTTGATCATAAAGCCAAGAGTGCAAACCAAACCTTTACAAGATTAAGCATGGAAAGGTTAGCAGATATATAACCGACTTCAATATCTAAATTTCTAATTGCTGAAAGAATCTGAAGAATTCCTTATATGTTTATGGATGAAAAGACTTAAACATTATTGCTTTTACTTGTTGAAAATAACAATAATTTCTGTTTTTTTTAGTCTTTGTTCTTTTATGACGTATTCTTTAATGACGTATTACTTTTTATTTGATTATTTTTATTAGGAACTAAGATTGGTTGCCTGAATAGCTTTCTGGAAGACATTTTCTCTCATGTCTTTGGCCAAGAATGTTTTTTCAAGGCCATTAATGTAATATATAGAATGGACTTAAAATGGTTGACAGCTGAGGAAAACTAATAATTTTTTTGTGGGTTATAGCATCAGACCATTGTTAACTCATGTGCCTTTACAAAGACTACAAATCTTAAAATTGCCTGATAAGTTATATCTGTGGTCTGACAATGATTGAAAACAATGTCAGACTTTGGGTTTGCAAATCTTACAACAAGTCAGGTGCACATAATGTCTAATAAGATAGCTATTACATTTTTTTCCTCATAGTTTTCCTATATAATCATTGGCCTGTATTGTGTAAACAACCTAGAAGAGCCATCAAGTAGACTGAGGGATGTAATATAAATATGTAGGTTTACCTACTGTTTAATTATCTATTCCTTTTCAAGAGAGGCAAAATTTGCTCCAAACCCTGTTTTGCCTCCATATGTTTGAGATCATACAGCTCCTGCATTATGACTGTACTGTGTGGGAGCAGCACTGGTCTAGCAGGCTGCGCAGTGTCCCATTGCATGACTACTTCTTGTTTGTTGTTCAGTTAAGATGCAGTAATGCCTCTGTCAAAAGTTGTGTCTAGAGGTCCGTGCTTATGCTCCTTTCCTGCCTGAACCTGACAGGACTCTGTAGTTGATTCTGTCATACTGTTCGTTGATCTGAAACTTGCAGAATTTCCTTGTTTTTGCTTCATATGTTTATAATCACTAAGAAAATGGATTTTGGGGAATCACTGAAATTGTAATCAGTAAGCAGAAATCAGGGACACGTTTAAAATATTAGCACTTTTTACCCGAGACAGTGATAGGATAAGCAAATGTACATTTTCTGAAGTAAAAGAAGTCAAAAAATCTTTATTATGTGTAATTCACAACTTTTTCTCCAAATGACACACATTTTAGGAGGGATTAAGAGAGACAGAGCTAAAATTTGAGTCAAAATCAGAGAAAGCTGAGGAGTATCTTACCTGATATTAGCATTTCATATTATTCATTGTGCAACGTACATATGTCAAAACAAAAACTAGTTCTATAAATATTTAAGTGAAATGGAGTAAGAAACAACCTCTTTTGGTGGTCCTTTGCCCTCTTTAATATAGGTTTTGAGCTTTCTTGAGCAATAATAAGTATAGGAATAAACAGACACGTAGGTTCGAAGCACAGCAATCTTTTAATGAAAAATGACAAGGTAAGCGCTTTCACGGATCTTACTTTGCTTCTTCAGACCAACATAAAGTATGCAACTACAAGCAAGGTATTTGAATGTAAAACAACCAATGAAAATAAGGTTGTAATTAACCAATTTAAATCTGCACAAATTACATGGATCTAAGATGCACTTCTTCAGACCAACATAAAGTAAGCAACAACAAGCAAGGTATCTGAACATAAAACAACCAATGAAAATAAGGTTGTAATTAACCAATTTAAATCTGCACAAATGACATGAATCTAAGATGCACTAAGGCACTGCTCACCTAAAAATATATATATAACTTATTTTTATATATAGATTTTACTTATGATTACTGTGTCGTATGGCTTTTTTTTTTTTAGGTGAGCAGTGCCTTATTTTTGCTCTTGTAGGTTCCTTTATCAGGTATTTTATTTTTATTGGACTTTCTTTTTTCCTCACAATCGAGCATAGCAGAAGGAATTGCTAATGTGTGTGAGACTGCACCATTATCTATGAGCTCTATAACCAATAGACATGGCTATAATGGTTTTAGCCTACTCCTGGATGCTCAAAGTAATCCCTTATTGAATGGTACTGTCACTATACAATCTGTGAGTAATGCAGGTGACTATAGTTTATCTGAGGCATTTAATAAAGATCATCGTTCTTTTGAGAATGCCCTATATAAGTATAAGCATCTGCAGTGGCAGCGCTTTCACTTAGAAACCTCAATAAAACTAAAAATAGCTCAGAGAGGACTCAGGGTCCTAACCATGCCTACCTATGGCTCTACATACCCAGAATTACTCAGACGATAGCAATTGCTCAATCTAGAATGTAGTGCGAGGTATATGCAATTGCTACTTGAATTCTTTAGACCTGAAGAGGTGGAGTTACAAGAACAGATTGGGACCTTGCAAAACATAATTTATTCAGCAGAGGGGTACGACTTCCATTAATGACCGAGACATCACTGTATTGACAAACTCTGCCAGCCTCAATAACAGTGATGCATGAGTTAGATCAAAAACAGCTGTAACATCTTCTAATAATCCACCAGAGGCTAGGAATGATGTGGCTGCACCTAGCACTTCGGACAGATGTTTTTTTATTGAGGGACCTTTTACCAATACAAGGCAGGTTCAGGAATCGGTATATCAATCCCAGGAATCGACGTCCACACAGTGAGGAAGACATAATGAGAACTGGGAAGAGACTGAAGCAGATCTTATTGGTGACAAAATGGATGTTTTATTTGATAATATTTCTGCTTATGATAAAAGACTCTCAGCCATAAAAGCTAGAAAGATCAACTGAGACAAACTTGATTTTGAAAATGGGAATGTCTTCCCTTGGTTTAGGGAAAGACCTTTGAATAATTCCGCTACGCAACATCCAACAGGAAGTAGGCAGTTCTCTGAGACTGCTCGTGCAGTTGAACCTGTAAATACTCATGTCCAGCAGACGCTACAGACTCAAACTGCTGTATTGAATGCATCATGCCTATCATCTGAGCTGAAGAGGGGTACGACTTCCATGAATGACCGAGACACCACTGTACTGACAAACTTTGCCAGCCTCAATAACAGTGATGCATGAGTTAGATCAAAAACAGGTGTAACATCTTCTAATAATCCACCAGAGGCTAGGAATGATGTGGCTGTACCTAGCACTTCGGACACATGTTTTTTATTGAGGGACCTTTTATCAGTACAAGGCAGGTCCAGGAATCGGTATATCAACCCCGGGAGTCGATGTCCACACAGTGAGGAAGACATAATGAGAACTGGGAAGAGACTGAAGCAGGTTTAGTTTATAATATTTCTTCAATACAACTGACTGACATGCAGCTATCTGTCTTGAATAGAGGACTTACATTTGTTCCTGCACAGAAATCTGCTTTAACAGATGTTTTATAAGACTTAAGGATGTTTGGTCGGAATCTCACACTCCAAACAATTTTTAATAATACCTTGAGTAATGAATGTATTTTTAAGAAACCTAGCACATTTGTTTCCCCTGTAAATCCCACAACTGAACTATTTGTGGACATATGTGATAAACAAGTAAGACAAAAATTCAATGATAAAAGTGATGACTGTTTTGTTAACATGTTGTACTTAGAAAGACAGGCCTTATTGGAATTGAAAAATATGAAAAGTATTGAAATTAGGCCAGCTGACAAGGGGGGCAGTATTGTCGTGTTTGATAAGAGTGTTTATGTTCCTAGTATGTTTGAACTATTAAATGATGAAGACACCTATATCTCTATATCATGCACTACACATAAAGGAATTATAGACAAAGTACAGTTTTTGGTCTTTGATATTTTAAAAACTGGATATATATCTGAGCCTCTGTTTGAGTATTTTAAAGTAGATGATCCTGTTATTCCTATACTTTATGGCCTCCCCAAGATGCATAAGAATTTGCATAAGCCTCCTATGAGACCTATTGTATCTAGTAGAGGCTGGCTAACTGAACCGTTGTCCCTATTTGTAGAGAAGAATTTTCATGCTGTATTAGAAAAATGTGAGACTGTATTAAAAGATACTAAAGATTTTCTTTTCCAGCTTAGTAATCACCTGGATGTTATTTCAGGACCATGTTATTTTGTGACATTGGACATTGCCTCTCTGTTTACAGTCATCCCTAATGATTGGGGGATTGATAATGTTAGGCAGATATTATATTCCCATAACATTTCTGCTGACAGAATTAGACTTCTCTGCATTTTTTTGGAGATTATCCTTGAGAACAATGTTTTTGTTTTCAAGGACTCTTATTACATACAAAAGGATGGCGTGGCTATGGGCACTGCTTGTGCCAATAGCTATGCCAATCTATCACTGGCCAATTGGAAAACCCAATATATTCTCTCTAATGACAGATACGGTACCTCCATTGGATGGTACATGCGGTTTGTGGATGATATTTTTCTGCTTTGATAAGACACTGAACAGTCTTTATTGGAATTTTTACAGTACATTAATGATGTGAATGAGTTCCTCAAATTTACTTATAAGTATTCTTCCACACTGATTGAATTCTTTGATGTTGAAATTAGCAGAGATGCTTTACACTCTGTGTCTACTAGTGTGTTTAGAAAGAGTTTAAAACCAAAAGGATACACCAAGGCAGGGAAGCAGATAGAATCCAATTTATTGTAAGAGCTTTCATCTTGGATAATACCAAGACTTCATCAGACAAAAAAGTAACAGCCACAACCCATTTTTAAAAAAAAGCCCCAAGTCTGACATCAGTTCCTCAATTAACATTTAAAGAGATAGGTCATTATAAAACCCATACATTACAACCTTGTTTAAAGCATATACATACAAAAAAAACATGTAAAGCAACACATGCAAATATATACATTTTTGTAAAAACATATGAATAAAGATCTAAAAAAAGCCCTTACCAACAAAATTATCTCAATAAAGCCTTTAATTTTAAGACACAACCAATAGAGGCAAGCTCATTTAATCCAGGCCATCCAACAGCTTTTAAACGGATGATCCAGAATAATTATTTTTCCTCCAATTTCAGTTGCCGTGGACCTCCCCTCACATTGGGTTTAATTTGTTCAATGACTATAAATTTAAAATAATGTTCTGGGAATTCATGAATGTGCCTAAATAACGCATTTGTCAGTTTTTTCTTTTTAATGTCATAACAATGTTCATAAATGCAGGTTCTGAGTTTCAGCTTGGTCTTTCCTATATAGAAAGCCAGGCAATTCTGGCACAAAGCCCCATACACAACACCAGTACTACTACAGTTATATTTACCATGAATGTGTAAAAATTATCCATTTAAACAAAAAAGTTCTCCAGTGTTAATGCGTGTAAAATAGCTACAGACCCCACACCTAGACATCTGCCGAACCATTTGTTCATCAGCTTCATGCCTCAACAGTCTTTCCAACAAACTTTTTAAATTATTCCCCTTCCTATAAACAATCAGGGGTTTTTGACAAATTTTTGGTCTAAAACTACTATCTTCCATCAAGACAGACCAAATCTTAAATAAGATATCTTGTATTGCATATGAATCCACAGTATACGTAGTAATATAGGATAATCAAAAATTCCTTTCTCCAAAATTTTCAGAATTCGCTACGGTATGTACTGAAGTCATGGTATTGCTATCATTCATACTTTTAACCCTCAAAATAGGACTGTAAAAACCGGAAGAATGTTTATTAATAACTTCCAATTTAATGTCACCCACAAAGTCCACAGGATAATCCCTCCTAATAAACATTCCTTCCAACAAAAATGTATATATTTACATGTGTTGTTTTACATGTTTTTTGTATGTATATGCTTTAAACAGGGTTGTAATGTATGGGTTTTATAATGACCTATCTCTTTAAATGCTAATTGATGAACTGATGTCAGACCTGGGGCTTTTTTTACAAAATGGGTTGTGGCTGTTACTTTTTTGGCTGATGAAGTCTTGGTATTATCCAAGACGAAAGTGCTTACAATAAATTGGATTCTATCTGCTTCCCTGCCTTGGTGTATCCTTTTTGTTTTAAAGTGTTTGTTCTTCAGTTTTGTGTTTAGAAAGAGTGTTAGAAGGAATAATATATTACATAACAACTGTACGTATCCTAATGATACTACATTTAATGTGCTTCGTGGACAAATTTTTCACATGATGCGGTTACATAGTGATGATGCTAAACTGACAGAGGCTTTGGCTTCATCGAAGGAAGAATTTATATGTAGAGGTTATAAAAGTGATGTCATTGATGCTCAGATATCTGATGCTTGGAAGGAGAGGAGGGGCAGGTGTAGACCCTACTTTAATTGTACCTTGAATCGATCATCCACAGAAAGGTTATATGATGCTGATAATCAGGGTTGCACTAATAGTAGTGTTAACACAAAGGTTAGAATGCCTTTGACTTTTGCAAGCAACATTGGCATGGTATGCAATGTCATTAGCATGACTTGGGACATCTTATTAACTGTACCAGAATTAAAAGGAGTGATAGGGAATAAACCTGACTTTACTTTTAGAAATAATTAATCCCTTAAAACTCAGCTGTGCTACAGACCTTTGAACCCCTGTGACTCGGGTTCTATCTGATAGAAAGGGTACATATACCTGCAGAAGCTGTATGGCATGTGTGTGTATACATGGTGGGGGTTACTTTTTACATCCGCAACTTGGGTTCAAGATTGACACCAGCTTCTATGCGGATTGTCATACTAAGAATTTGGTATACTTTTGTTTCTGTACACTATGTTTTTCATATTACATAGGCAAGACTAATTGAGTCTTCAAAGATAGGATTCTGGAATATCTTAGAGATATTAAAATGCCAAAAAGACTAATGCTTTGGCAATGCATGCGGCTAATGAAGGCTCTAACCATAAGTTTAAGTTCTTTGCTTTAGAACTTATATACGTTAATATCAGAGGTGGTGATCTCAAGAATAAGACAGAAGCATTAGAACAAAAATGCATTTTACAGCTTCAAGCTGACAAGCCCCCAGGATTAAATAGTAGGGTCTGTTTAAAACCTTTTCTCAAAGCTAGAGCTTTGAAACATCACTAAGTTTTTTCATTTAATATATTTTAATAATTTTTCATGTATTTTCTGTATATTTTCTATATATATGTGTTTATATATACAGACACATTTTTTTATATACGCTTATTTTTCTATATAGATTTTACTTATGATTACTATGTCATATAGCTGCATCTCAGCTTGATTTTAGATGTTGTTTTATATATATATATATATATATATATATATATATATATATATATATATTTTTTTTTTTTTTTTTTTAGGTGAGCAGTGCCTTAGTGCATCTTAGATCCATGTAATTTGTGCAGATTTAAATTGGTTAATTACAACCTTATTTTCATTGGTTGTTTTACATTCAAATACCTTGCTTGCAGTTGCATACTTTATGTTGGTCTGAAGAAGCGGAGTAAGATCCGTGAAAGCGCTTACCTTGTCATTTTTCATTAAAGGGTTGCTGTACTTTGAACCTATGTGTTTGTTTATTCCTATACTTATTTTTGCTCTTGTGGGTTCCTTTATCAAGAGTGAGGTATTTTATTTATATTTATTTTTATTGGACTTTCTTGAGCAATGTATTTGAGAGGCATGGACTCTTCTGGCTTATACACACACACACACACACGTGTATATATACATATATATATATATATATATATATATATATATATATATATATATATATATATATATATATAGATCAATATAGGTATACATCAATATGGGTATACAGACAGTGATATATATCATAACACTGAATCTTCATTTCACTGAAACTCAAATGGTTGAACCCATTTCATTGGAAACTCATTCAATCATTTTTATGTGCAAAAAAAAAAAAAAAAATAGTAAAAGTTAGCCACGTGATGAAATCAGATGGCCTACTGGATTTTGCTTGTAGGGTAGTGGCCCAAGGTCACAGTTTTATGAGAAAATTAACTAACTTGCTGTGAGATGCCAGCAAGTATTGTCATAGTGTCTTGGAAGGTAAAAGTTTGCATTCACCCATGGACCTTATTTTTAGCCTACTTTAATGTCAGGTTATTCTGGCAGGAGGACTGGGAGACAAGGGCTACATTACAATTGTTCATTGCTGCTGCCAGGGGGTTAGAGATGGGAAAACATTTTAAAGAGTGATGATTTCTAGCTCCTTTTGTCAGTTTCCTGGTCTCCAGAAAGGAGAAAAGACTTTACCTTCCTGGAACTGATGCCCATCTTGGTTACCATGGTTGTTTGGCAAAGTGACCTACAGAACAAGAAGGTAATTTTCCAGTCTGATAATACAATATTGGTGCATATTAATAATCATCCAAGTAAATGCTGGTGAAGTCACTTCTGAGACAGCTTATACTACCTGTCTTGCATATTAAATGATTGTTTTGGATAGACAGATCCTAGGTATTCCATGTTCAATGTAATATAATTTGAAGTTAGGCCACACTTTAGCTATTTAGGAGTTTTCTAAGAGACAACCCAGAGTCATAAACATGATATTTGAACCAATTATCTACTGACATCTTAAAAAAACTCCAGACCGTTGGTTCCTTGCATATGAATTAGGAAAGAGTTCTACAATCTCCCAGCCCTAAAATAAAAGCACAAAATCTTAAAATATGTTCTAGTCTCAGATAGTTTGATAAATGAGTTACTATTCAATTTAATCATGTTAGGCTACAAACAGAAATATTTATTGCAGCTGCTAAGATCTTGATGTTTAAGCATTTATATTAATCTATGAATCTATTTAAATAAAATACCAGTATTAGGTCCCTTCTCGGTAGTCTCTGCCCAATGGAGAGTAATTAAAAGTGCCCCATTCTGTTTCTATATCCCATATGTTTAAGACCTGGAACCTATCTAGCAAACATTTTTTGTATTCATTCCAGTTTATTTTCTTGTGATATACCAAAGGAGCAAAATGCTTCACAATATTCTATTACAGGCCTAATGACAAAGATAAATAGGGGGGATCAAAAGTTTCTTATCCCTACTGGAAACACAACTCACTATATCCCTTATTGAACTGTAACATACTCTCAATTCAGATTTGGTATTATCTTCACATTTTAGGCATGAGTCTACCAGGATTTCCAAACCCTTAACAAAAGTTGTTTCTGTTAGAATTTATTTATAAAAGGCATATGAGTGCCCAATGCCCATTGTTTTTGTATCCAAGGGTATGATTGATGATAAACTATTTGGTATTAAACCTCATACCTTTAAAAACAGCCCATTGAAGGATTTGGTCTAAGTAACCTTGCAGCATATATTCCTCATTAATAGTTCTTATACCCCAAACTTTAGTATCATCAGCCAGCTTATTAAGGTAGCTGTTTTTGTAAGATGGAAATTCAGACATCATATTGATCATTTCTGCAGTAGCCTTACCTATATTGGTCATATCCTGCCAAGGCTATAACAGCCAGTCAGCTTTCAAAGCTTCAGGGCACCTTCCACATGCCTAGTCTGTCAATCAGCTCAAGCTGAGCTGACTAAAAGATAAGCTTGGGCACGAAGCCCTTCAGAGCTTTACTGCCACCAAAGAGCATGCTCTTCTAAGGCTTTTGAGGATTGACAGTTGGCTTGTGCTTTAGTTAGCTGGGCAGATAAGTTCCCTTTGAGGGAAAAGCTTTGATTTTATTACTTTTTACTGATGTTTTATTTCTTTCTTCTTCAGGAATGTTATTTTAAAGCTAGAAGTGTTATGTTTTAATGTATTGTCTCAAGACTGTAATAAACTTTTAAACTGAGCACTCATCATTTCTGTCACTTTTAAAGTACTGTTACCTAACTGATAAAATATTTTTGTGGAGAAATTGTGTTTATTTTAACATTGTGGGGCTGCCATAGTGTTTGAAAGTACTTTTTACTGTTTTTTCTGTCAAAAGAGGGACTATTGTGGTCTGGTAGTTTTACTGGCATGGTTGCTTGTTTCCCCAGAACAGAGGCACAATTTTTGGCTTGACCATGGAGCAGATTGTCACTCCGATGTTCTGTCGTTCTTCCAGCCACAAAATGAAAAAGTTAAGCAAACAGCCTTTGCCACCACAGCAGGCTAGCAATTTGCCTCAACCACAGGAGGGTAACTCTGCTGTCTCCATTTGTTTTACCTCGGACCGTTCATCTTTTATGGTGGATCCCTCTTGTGTAGCTTCTGCAGCCACTATTGACCATGGGTTAGCTACATCCTCTGAGTCTGTTGGGGTGCCCTCAGTGGGCAAGGGAGAACAACTCTTGTCAGTCCTAGGAAAGGGAGCAGGGAAGGTTTCCCTGTTGTGTCAGAATGCTGTGCCCATTCTAGGGAAGCAGTGTGTGCCATTAGTAAAATGGTTAGACCCATTTTTCCTGTTAAAAAGAAACAGAAAACTAAGCATGTTTCAACTTCTCCTCAAATTTATTTTGATAAGAGCAGTTTACTGGGACTGGCTCAATATTTTATTCAGGCTATTAAACCTTTCTGGTAAAACAAAGAGGGATGCTTCCTTTCCTGAAGAGATTATGCATTTGGATAGGAAGATGCCGGAACAAATTTAGGGTTTTGTCCTCAGAATTCTGATCCAGACTCAGAGGAGAGCTCACTTTCTGATCCTCCCTTTGGGGGTTCTCTTTCTCTGAGAATATTGCTAGAATTTCCCAGTGTTTTCAGTGGGAGAACAATGAGGTTTCTCAGTCCCACAAAAAAATACTGAGTTGTTCCTGAAGGTTTTTTTCAGAACCTACACCCATTCCTCCTGTCTTGTCTGCTTTAGAGGATGTGTGTCTTACTGCCTGCAATTTTACTGAGAGACAGCTGCATGCTCCTAAAAAGTCAAATATGTATAAAGTTTGTTATTATTTTAAAATTTTAAGCACTCTTCTCAAACCCAACCCAGCAGCTATAGCCTTAGTTGACTCCTCTGCTGCTAAGGACTTAGATAATTCCAGTCCTAATCTTTCTAATAAGGATGGGAAAATTATTGATAGGCATGGAGAAATGTGTATACTTCTGCAACTTTGAATTTCAGAATTTTAAATTGTCATGCTCATATGTTAAAGTTTATTCTGAAATGTGAAAGTACGAGGAATATTTTATCTACAGTTTCTTCTTGTGAAGAAAAATCTGCTTTAAATAACTTAGTTTCTTCTGTCTTCTGTCTTCTCCAGTCCTAATCTTTCTAATAAGGATGGGAAAATTATTGATAGGCATGGAGAAATGTGTATACATCTGCAACTTTGAATTTCAGAATTTTAAATTGTCATGCTCATATGTTAAAGTTTATTCTGAAATGTGAAAGTACGAGGAATATTTTATCTACAGTTTCTTCTTGTGAAGAAAAATCTGCTTTAAATAACTTAGTTTCTTCTGTTGCACGTCACTACTCATTGTTTGCAGTGTGTGTAGGACTCTGTTGATACTTCTTCAAGTGACTATGGCCACTGGTATGGTTTTAAGGAGGTTTACTTGGCTACATTCTCAGCTCCTTCCAGATGATGTTAAAATGAGATTTTAAATTCTCTGTTAGACAGAGATTTAGTGTTTGGCCATCTGCTGAAGACGTGATCAGGGAGTATGAAAGGGGCAAGCCGATCCATAAAATCTCTAAGATGTTTCAGCCTTCCTTTTCCAAATTGTCCAAGTGATTTTTTTTTTCTCCTCATACAGTTTTGGCAAAAAACAGAATAGGCAATCTCAACAGAATTCAGGTAAACATATGCTTAAGAAGTGGCAAGGAGGTTCCAAAAGAAATGTCAAACCTCCTAAAACCAAGGACATCTCAACAAGCCTGAATGACTATTCACGAGACCTTGTGACCACCTCCCACCTTGGGCCTCTTTCTTTTCCAGAACATCTGACTCTCCATTTTTCTCTTTTGAAACAGATTGTTTCAGACAAATGGGTTCTGAAAATCATTCATCAGGGTTACAGATGACACTTGGAGGAAATTCCTCCTTTCCAGGGGTTCATTTGTGTCATGCTCAGTTTCCATATGTTCTTCATCAGATGCTATCCCAAGGAATGGTGGAGAAATATGTTTCTAGTCCCAAAGAAAGAAAATGCCTGCAAACCAGCTCTGGATCTTTTGTTCCTAGACCTGTTTATGATAGTGCCCAAACTGAAGATGATGTCACTTCACAACCTGTTGCCTCTTCTTCCTTTTTCAAGTTTCCTAGTAACACCAGACTTAAAAGATGCTTATCATCACATTCTTATTCATTCCAGACTTCAGGTTTTTCTTAAGGTTTTCTGTGTCTGGTTCACATAATTAGTTCTCTGCCTTACCCTTTGGAATATCCACTGTACTAAGTGAGTTTAAAAAGTGTCTACTTCTAGTTATAGCTCATTGCAGGCAAAAGGTTATCCACATTTTGCCATATTTAGATGATTTGCTTATCTTTTCAGAGTCTTTTTCAAAATGTCAAGAATCTGTCTCATGGGTGGAAGATCTTTTACATAAGCTGGAATTCCAAGAGAATGTTCAATAGTCTTTCTTGACTCCCTCTCACAGGATTGTGTTCATGGGATGTCAACTAGGCACATCAATTCAAAGAGCTTTTCTTCCAATCAGACCTCAGTCACTGCATGGGAATCTCTCAGGATTTTGGGTCTCCTGGCATCTATGATTCTCATGATACCCCTGGCAAGACTTCACATGAGAAAGATACTGTGGTATCTGAAATCTATGTGGTCCCAGCATTAACATCCTTTATATTTTTGGATCCCAGTACTTGGATTTGTCAGAAAAGAAATCACTTAGTGTAGAGAAATGATATCCTTAAATCAAGGTCTCCCCTTCTCCCGCCCTGCTCAAAAGCAGTCAGTCACCACAAATGCTTCAGAGTTTGCTTGGGGATCAGTTTCGGGAGAGATAGATGTGCAGGGGGTCAGGAGCACCAAAGGCAGATGCAAGCTCTGATCAAGGCACTCCATTCTCTGAACCATCTTTGCTGCTGGGGACCTCTTCAAGTGGTTACAGATAATAAAACAGTGATGTCGTACATCAACAACCAAGTGGGAAGCAGGACGTACTCCATTTGCAGACCAACCATGTTAGCATAGGATATAGCTTCATAGCACAATCTCATTCTACAGTCATCCTACATTATGTCAGAGGAAAACTGTGTGGCAGACAAAAAGAGCAGGACCAGGGTAGACCATCAAGAATGGAAACTCGATCCGGGGGTCTTCCAAGATTTGATAATATCTATGGGGAGTTCCTCAAGAAGATGTCCTTTGCCTCTCATCTGAACAATCATCTGGAAAAATGCTGTTCCAGGACTCCATGCAAGTAGGCCTGGAAGACGGATGTTTTTTTTTTTTCTTTTCTTTGGCCAGGAATGTATCTGTATACCTTTCCACCCTTTCCACTAATATCTAAGGTACTTCTGAAAATTCAGAGCGAATCCTCCTAGATAATAGTCATGATTACCTTCTGTCTCAGGCAACCATGGTTCTGCCTTCTTTTGGAAATGGCCAGGGGCAATTACCATACGCTTCCTCACAGAATGGATCTACTCACACAAGAACCAGGGGTGTTTGACACACCTTGACATCAGTCATCTTCAGTTGACTGCCTGGATGATATGGTCTTAATTCCTTTTAGGCATCTGTTTTCTGAGGACGTGCAGCAGGTACTAATGGAGGCAAGAAAGCCTGCTACTAGAAAATCATATATTGTCAAATGGAAAAGTTTTTCTAGCTGGTGCCGACAACATAACTAGCAACCATTCAGGCCTAGTTATTCTCTGGTTTTACAATATTTGTGTGAGTTACTGCCCTGTGGCCTTTTTTATTCCTCTGTCAAAGTTCATTTATCAGCCATTTCAGCATGTATGACCATGGATCCTCTTCTTTCAAGACAGTCACATGTCAATATGTTCTTGAATGGGGTTTGCATAAGAGGCTTCCATGTCAACCAGTGGTCTCCTTGGGATTTTAATTTTGCATTAGAAAAGCTAACACTTGCTCCATTTGAAGCAACTAATCTGGTTGACTTTAGGTTTTTAATATGCAAAATAATTTTACTGATTGCTCTGACCTCTACAAGTAGGGTATCTGAGTTGCAAGCTCTTATAGTGAGTCAACACTACCTCATTGTTCACAAGAACATGGTTTCTTTAAGAACTAATCCTTCTTTTATGCCTAGAGTGGTATCCAAGTTTACTTTAAGTGAAACTATCCACCCCCCCCTTTTTTTCCCTAAACATAAAATAAGGAAGAAAGGATGCTCCATACCTTGGATGTCTATAGACTACTCAGGTACTATCTTGACAGAACTAAATATTTCAGATCATCAGGGGTCAGGTGTGATAGTTACTTAGAATGGGACTTATTTGTGGACAGATCTCACCAGAGAAGACCTCACAGCAGGGGCATTACAGTGGTTCCCCATATTGGTAAGCACCAGATCCAGGATGTTGGTACTCCTTGTGGGGGTGCCAACCAGCTGGTCCAGGGCACTGAATTTAACAAAGTCAAGGAATCTTTGGGCAAGTGAGTTTGAGCATGACTAATATACTCAGTCAATGGATGGGTAGTTAAAGTTGCCCAAAACCATAGTATTTGGATTTGTCTTGATAGACTCAAGTAGATCCAAATAGGCAGAGTGGGTGTTCTGATTCACGGAGGGGAGTCCTGTAGCTGGCAATGACTTGAATGGGTGTCCTTCCACAGTTAATTGCACCTGAAGTATCTGCAAGGAATCATACTATTTAACTGGTTTGGAGGTGTATTTATTGTTAATGAATATTGATACACCACCTCCTTTAGTTTTCAAGCCTTCAGTTTGTGGTCTGAACGTGTGGAAAGAGGTATAACCTTGCACGGTTGGGATGCTCTCCATGGTCTTGAACCAGGTCTCTGTGACTGCACAAATGTCTGCATCTTCTAGGGTGAGGACTGCTTCCATTGAGGGCAGTTTCATGTTAAGATTCTAAGTATTTAGCAGCATAACCTTGAAGTTGTTTTAGATGGAGTTTTTACATTGGGAATTTTGTCCTTGAGACACTGCCTAAAAAAAGCACTATGGGGGTGATAAGAGCCTTAACCAGTAGCCAAAACCCTAGGAGTGACAAATGAAGACCATCTCTGCAAAGCATCAAGGTCTGTCGATCATGTCGTCCCAGGCTGACAAATACTGGATCCCCTTAGAATGACACCAGAAACTAAGCCAATTATTGAAGTCAATCATTTTCTGTTTGCAGTGAGGCATAATCCTAGGTGAAGGTAAAATGCGGCTTAAGGCTAGGGACATACCTGCATGAGACACATAATCTGAGAGTTCAGTCATGTCTTTCTTCATATAGTCCAGAGAGGTACATCTCAAGTCATTCACACCAACATGGACTATGATAGAGTCATAACTGTACCTGTTGTTGAGAGACTTGAGTGCATGTGTGATACTGTGGATCCCAGCACCTGACAGACAGCTGATCATGATATTTTCCTTTTCCAGCCTGGTGAGAGGGACATCTGTGTATCTCAAGATGGAATCACCTATGACTAATATGTTGGGTTTTGGGATTTGTCTTAAGGGCTTGACAGGTGAGACACTGGTGCATGAGCTATTATGAGTATTGTGTTCTGTAGAGAATTATGTGGAGCATGCTTGTGTTTGTGTTTGGGAAGTCTCTGGTGTTTAGGTATATTTCTGGTGAGGATCTCCGCATATGTAGCTATGCGTGATATGTGTTTGGGTGGAGTAGAAGGTGAGGTTTGCATGCCGACAACCCGTTCATTGACATATGTACTGACTGGTGTGTGAGAAAGCATGGATTCAAGGTTCTTAATATAGTTGCATCTCTTACATGTTGAGTTTGTGTGGGCTAGGAGTAGAGGGTTGTCGCTGAGCATGAGGCAGTTGCTACACTATCTCAGGATGCCCATGTCAACCAAGATGGCTGGAGAAAATGTGGAAATTCCTCTGTCCATAGTGTTAGGTAAATTTATATGGTCAGGAAAAGAGGTCACATTTAAGAATGGCTAGTGGGTGAGAGGTGTGTTGGTACCTTTGAGGCAAGGGTTAGCATCCCACCTGACAGTAGAACAGTGGCATGAAAAACATCTGGAGGACCACAAGCAAAGTGCTGAGGAAAAATTTAACAAGCAAAACATTTGTGTCTATAACCACCAGTGATAACCACCGCTATGGGGCAGTGTACAATGGTGCACTACAAGCAAATAAGCACAAACATTTAAATAAAACAAGAAATAACCATTTTAAGTAAAACTAACCAAAAAGGATGCCCTGTATGAGCTCTAGTCCAATCACTCCTGATGAGATGGGACCTAGACAGCACTCTCCTTCCACAAGGGTGCAGAAGGGCTTTCAACAACAAGGATGGCTTGAATTCAATGCTCAGAAGTTACAAAATAGACTCAGAAACAGCAAACCTGGAACTGGCATATGCTATAGCTGAACTAGTACCATATACAGTAAAATGTGGCAAAAACAGTTCAGACAATTCAAACAGACAGTAGAATGCAAATACAAATTAAAAGTGCAGTATAACAGCAAAACAGGTACTTATAGTTAGTTGGAAGCAATGGACACCTCAGATCTTTCAGTATCTCAGTGAAGAACTGGTTTTAATGCTCGAGTAATACCAAGCAGTTTAGACTCAGTAAGTATGAATCTAGCCTATACTATAAAATGCAAAAGTATACAAATTCAAAGTGCATAAAATCACAATCACAACAGCAAAAATCAGTTTAAATAAAGCAGCAATTTACCAGCAATTCCCAGCTTAGAAGGGTGAATGCCACACTCTTCCACCACAAGAGTTTAGACCACAAACCCTCCCAATGTAGAACAACTATTTTTAGAGCTCAAGTGCTTAAGTCAGAACTAAGACTGTTCAGAATAACAGACACAGTAGACCTTCAACCAGCAATTTCCAGCTTAGAAGGGCGTATGATATCTGCTGTCCTCTCCTGCTAGAAGAGTTTAGACCACAAATCTTCCTAATGTAAAGTAACTGGTTTGAATCCCAAGTGCTTAAAACAGAATAAAGGCACTTAGAATAATGGGTGCAGTAAGCCTTCATCATCACTTCCTAGCTTTAGAAGGGTGTACTCCTGCTGAAAGTGTATAGACCTCAATTCTCCTATGTAAAATATCTGGTTTGGACACTTAGACTAATAGGCACAATACATTTGGGTTTGGAGCCTGAGTGCTTAAGCCAGAATTAAGACACTTTCAGAATGACAGACACAATGAGCCTTTAACCAGCAGTTCCAAGGTTAGAAGGGTGTAGGCTATTGTCTCCTGCCACAAGAGTTTAGACTGCAAATCTTCCTCATGTAAAATAACTGGTTTAGAACCCAAGTGCTTAAACCAGAACAAATGCATAGTAAGCCTTCACCCAACAATTCCCAGCTCAGAAGGCAGATGCTACCCTCTCCTCCCACAAGAGTGTATAACACAAGCCTTCTTAATATAAAATAACTGGCCAGAAACACAAGTCCTTAAACCAAAACTAAGAGGCTTAGAATAACAATTACAGTTTAATCAGGCTTCTAAGTAGTAGTAATAAATGCAGCAGAATAAATGGAATTGAAAACATAGAACAAGCAGCAAAAACAAAATAATGAAGTTGGAAGAGACACAAATACAGTAAAATGAGATGAATAAAGTGTATTTTTAAGTAGTAAGGGAGGAACCAGACAATAATTCAAGGTTAAGAAATGAAGGGGGAGGGCCTTTCCAAATTATCTCACTTTACTCAGTATAATAAGCTGATGTGATAGAACTGGGAGGTGTATCTAACATCAAATTTATAGTAGAGGCGAGCAACTCAAAAGCCATCATGTTTTAAGAATACAATAATTGTTTTGGTGGGTAGGAAAAAAATGGACAAAGATACCAGAACAGAAGCAAGGCAATCAACAACCTAAGAGCAGTACAGTAACAAGCAGAAAGAGTTTTTTAACAATGCAAGCAGAAAAACAGTGGTAGTAAATAAATGCAGCACAGAGTTATTAAATATCAAACAGAGTTAGTGCAAATAATATACTTACATCATTACCCATAAAGCTAAGGCTACTGCAGCAGTGATGATTCAGACATCTACTGTTTTAGTAGGTTCAGCTTACACAACTGTACTTTCCAGACCAATTCCCTGTGGAATGCCTACACTAATGCCTTTTTAAGAAACAGTTTTTGATGTAAACAATGCACTTTTTATCTAATAGCCAGTTGACTACCCATTTTACTATGTAGGTGTTGATTTTTCTTCTTAATCATTATGGTTTATATAATATCATGAGGCACGGAATCAAATAGTTTACCAATGTCAAAATGCATTACAGCAACTGTAAGATCATAGTCCACTGAGCTAGTAAGCTTGTCATTAAAGCTAATTAGATTAGTTAAACAAGAATACCATGCAACGACACCATCTTAAAATATGTCAGCCTCATGTTTCAATATGTCCTGAATGAGATAAAATACTAGAAGCTCAAAAACATTTATTTAAAATAGAATCAGGCTAATTTGCCTGAAATCATCTTTTGGTGATTCGGTCTGGCCTATGGGTATAGGAATAATAACTGCTTCTTTACAGATTCCACGTACAAAATCTTCCTGAGATTTTGAAACATATCCATTAGTCATACTGCCATTTCTTCAGCTCTACTATTAAAAAAACAAGCAGCAAGAATTTTACTTAAAAGTTTGTAATGTTTTGCTTATTAGATTAGATGGACTTGTTGGACAATTACTCCAAACATTTGTATCCAGATGGAATGAATTGCACTTTTTAATAGGCAATCAACAACCATTCTAATCTAACAATGGCCTGTTCTTAGTTAATTATTAATAGGAGTAAAATCAGATTTATAACATTTCCATATTAGATCACTATTACTAATGACATCTGTCTACCTCATAATTTATACATAAAGAGTTAGATACCCTGTGAACAGCATCAACAGTGCAACTAAGAACCTGATGTCTATTATTAATAATCAAAATTATTAATAGTCAAATCACTCTGAGAATGTTGCCTTCTCTGATAGGTTCTTTAACAATTTGTTAACAATTATACTGGATATTATTTTTGATTATGTTGTTAATCACAGCAGATCTAGATGAAGGCAGAGCAGTTGACCCCATGGTCATTTACGTCTCCAGCAATAAGGTCATAACTGTTTAAGAAAAAGTTATAAATTCTCTGTACAAAGTGAGTATCTAGCTCAGACTTTAGGTTGGGAGGTTTGTAACAAAGAGCAACATCCCATTTCATCTGGGTCTATATTAAATTATCGAACGGAGCGAATGTCAAATGGCCGGATTATCGAAAGTGCCGTTCATCGAGTTCTGGTTTGTGGGATTGGGGTGCAGCGAAGATCGGGAATTTTGCCCTTTCCTCACAGTAGTGTGAAAACCAAGTAATGTGAATGGCACTTTTGATATTTCATCCGTTCGACATTCGTTCCGTCCGATAATTTAATATAGACCCTTTCATCCTGCTTGAAGTAATCCTAAAAACTAGTAATTCTTAAGTACTCCTCAGACCCTAGGATAAGTGAAATAAATCTAGTTGTCATAAAAACTGACCCCTCTTCCTTTGGCTAATTCTATACATATGATGTCCTTTGAAAGCTGGCAAGTACAATTTATTTTTTTCCACTAAATGTATTTGTTGATAAGCTCTCTATTTCTCTCACCTGCAAAATAGCAAATTGAGGCAGCTGGACCAGGAAGCAGTTGCTTTCCCCACAAGAATACCAGACAATTTGCAGATGATTGTTGAGGGATAGCTGAGGTCCAATGCTGGAATTCCTGAGCTTCACCAGACAGATTGCAGATGACTGTTGAGGGAATAGCTGAGCTCCAATGGTGGAATTCATGGCTTTCCAACAGCAGGAAATTGTATGTAGCTGCAGTCAGCAAATTTGTTCTATCTTTTTTTTAATCTTTTCTTTTGCAAATTGTAAGATATTATATGCTTCTAGGGTAATTTGCCAAAAGGAAAGAGTTCAGTATAACTTTTAGTGCATGATCTAGCATCTTGCTGGGCAAGAGATGAACCACCTGGTACTGTGGAAGTACATGTATCTGCATTAAAACTTTTAGAGCTTGTGGTCTTCATGATCACATAAATGATTGATTAGTTGCCAGGCTCTTAAAAGACTGGGTTCAGATAGAGGACATGTGACCTGAGTCACATTGCCATATTAGTAGATCTTTGTGCAAGGTCATATTAGCAAGTGTCCATACAATTTCTACAAATTATTATGTGTAGGCACTTTATTCTATCCATACCTCTTAACCTGTTAGAGCAAAAAGTCTGGACAAAGCCATAAACAAAAGTGAGACCAAGGGCCTAAAATAAAGGCAATTTTTAAATACTGTGCTTACAAACTTAGAAAGTTGATAGAACAGGTTTTGCATTTGCATGACTTTTCTGAAGGGTATGAAGTATGAAACTCAAATGTTTGTCATTATTTTCTAACTTTAGTCTTTAATGATTTGCAACTAATTTGCCAGAAAACCACAATTTTATGAAAAACTGACCAAAATTATGAAGCAAAAATCTGGACATTCTGCAAAAATCTGTACAGTTGAAATGTATGGTTCCATTGCTTTTGATATGGATGTAGTTTGGGGGTTTTCATATTAGTGAGCTTCTTGTAGGGGAGGGTTCAAAGTGATCTCACATTACAGGGTTTTGGTTGCAGTGCTGGTCTGACTTGAGCATTACAAGACTGATCGATTGGGTAGTAGCCAGAGAGTGATCTTTGACATAATGCTATTCCATTACTCTGTCCACTGCCACAGTCCATTATTTTACAAAAGCTTACTCACCCTTATTGCACAGATAATTTACGTTTTTCATTTCCAAATGGCACTCAGTTATACCCCAGTTCTGTTTCACTCCTCGCGCTTTTGATGTTATTAGAATCTTTGCTAGGTTTAGTGCCAAAAAAGACTAAAGGTGAGCTTCATGTGATTCACCATCTTTCATATGTTGAGGAATCATCAGAAAATAATGACCTCAGAAGGATGGATTTCAGAGTTCAATAGTCCTCTCTGGGCAATGCTGTCCTTATTATATAACAGTTTAAAGACCACTGGTTAGCTAGGCTGGACTTGTAGCGGCTTTCAGGCTTACTCCAGTTTCCTCACAGGATTGGCACCTATTTGTGTAGGGTCTAATTATCAACATGTAATGAAGGAAAAAGTTTATTTTCTATTTTTTGGTAATAGGACTTTTCACATTGTTACCTACTTTATGAGTATAGCATGAGTTTTTTTTTTTTTTTTGGTGTGATGTCTTTATCATATGCAAGCTAATCCAGAAATGGATCAATGCTCCACCTCTATTAATACATTTAAATAGAATAACATTAAATGAAATAAAAGTTAGTTAATATTTCTTTATCTGTCATTTCAGTAATCCCGTCTAAAAAAGTCATCATTCTTATAAGACCTAACCTATTTTTCTTTAAAATGGATTTGGTAATATAAAGTCTTACCATTCCTGAAGTACAAATTGCATGAGGAATCCTTTAAATATCTATTTAACTCCATCTTGAATATGAAAAGTAATTCTAGTATATCACTGTTGAGAGAGACTTTATCAAACACATGGATCTGAATCTCCTCTTGAAGATAGTATATTCTATCCATCTTCCATGGAATGTTGTGAGGCAGGATTTTTCAAAGTATAAAAATGTGTAACTGAACTGCTAATCGATTTAAGAGAAATGACTGGAAATTTTAATCCTCTGGTTACCTTGATATCAGAGCATTGCAGTCCTGAGAATATGTTATTTTTGTGAAATACAGGCCACTGTGGAGTCTTTGTGTGGAATGATGCATTCAGTTCAGAAGATTATATAGAAGACGGAAATCAAGTATGTTCAGTACAGAATTGTAATAAACAGAATCATAATTTATACTATGAAAAAGGTTTGGACACTAGGAATGTAAAGAATAGAAAAAGAAACATACATGTGCAAAACTTTAGAATTTGACTCATTTGTTTAGTGATTCCATAAACAGTTTATAATCAGTCGCACACTATGCCAAACTTCTAAATACAGGCAGTTCTAAGACAGGACTTTTAAGCTCCCACTGCAAACTATCCATGTGATGAGTCATGCAAGTTCTCTTGAGCTCTGCACGCATAACTCCCAAGTATTAAAAAGCAGCAACTCTCCATTTCTTGAGTTTTGAGATTCTGACACCATATTGCAAGTGTGATGTGGGAATCTAAATATACCGTGGTATGAGAAGTACTTTGCAAAGCAATACCATACAATCTGTGTATGCATATATCTGTGTCTGTACTTGTGTGTATGCCACTGCCTATGTCTGTTTCTCCTCATAAGTATAAATGTATGGGTATACAAGCACACAGTGGCTATATATTGCAAAACAGTACACATGTTCTCATTTGTCCTGAAGTCTAACTTACAGTGATGCCCTGCCCATAACATGTGTCACCTAACATGGTCCCTGTACATGTAACATTATTACTAACTTGAGCTCATGCTCCCTGACTACAGTGTACATTATTTCCATTTGTCTTGTGTACCCAGTATGTCACTGTAGTGTGTTGTTGTGGCTGGAAGGTTCACTGACAGTCTCATAGACATGCACACCAGTTTAACATGATGTCCTCCTATACTGCAAGGCTAACTTAGACATATAATTCTCAGTTATATATCCTGTGCTGAACAAAAAACATCAGATTCTTTAAACATCTATTTTTATTTGTTCTGGTAATGCTCAGAGTACACCAAGCAAGTATATTTGGTTGCATTATTTTTGAATATTATTTAATCATGTGCTTTTCCTTGGTATTCTGGGATGTTTGGTGTGGTGATCATAGACAGATAATATCTGTAACATAGGCAGACTCTATCCATATATCTAGCTGTTTGATGGAGGATGCTTCCCTGAAGAGATCAGGGTAGCATGAATATTTTAGCAAATGTCGTTGACTATACTATTACTATCATTTGGAATCTGGCCCCAGGTATGCACCATAGGCATAACAATCTTTTCAAGGGTGACATGGAAGCACCCTCTTTTTAAATTTTTATTTATGTTTTATACTGATGTTATTAGTTCCACTAGACATTTGTTTTATTTTCAAGGTAGACCTGAGGTAACATTCATGCTGGCTAAAGAAAATTTGGCTAGGCACTAGGGAAATACCTCTATTCATTTTGAAAGGGGCACTGGAGAGTGTCCTGTCTGTAGAATGGAGGAACTGACCAAAATGGAAGAAATTGGGTTTGAGGTAGAAGAAGAAGGATGACCAAGGATTTCATGCAGTAATTCGGAGAATGCAGATACCCCTATGCAAACATGAATGGTGAATAAACTGTGCTAAATGTGTTTGTCATGTTAGTGTGGTCTGGAACAGTGCCAGATGATTAGATTGTGAAATTAATTGATGGTAAAAAGGGGGACATTAATGCTTCCTGTAGTGACATGCAGTAAATCGGATTGCAAATATAAAATTAACAGTCACAATAAAATTGGCACTTATGTGCAGGAATGGAAGTTTTGAAAATTATGCAAGCATGCTGAAATGAGCAGAGTGTTTATTTCACTCTGTCAAGGTTTCAAAACAGTTAACACAACCATCCACTGTGGCCGTAGTGGTATCAGTATTGGTGCTGATAAAGACAATAAAGAACTCAGAGCCAAGATGGAATGTAGTGCATTTTCAATTTGTTAAGTAAGCTGTGCCAGAGATACATGACTTTTGGGGAAGTTCCTACACTCACTGGGCATGACCACTATACTGATTTGGACAATTATAAGACTAGGTAAAGAATGTGATGTGAAAGTTATGATGTGGCTTTAGAAAATATATCTGCATTTTTTTCTATTAACAAACTATTTTCATTAATTTGAGGGTAAATCCCTTTGGAAACATTGCTTGGGATTAATAAATGTCAACGTATAACAGAAAAGGCCTGTTAATGTGACTGAGCATTTAAGGAATTTGTTAATATTGTGAAAAAATTCAGTAAGTAATTGCTGTTTTTTTCCAGCCATGACCTGGGTACAACTGCATATCTGCTTACAGTAATGCAAGTTGGTTTTAATTACTAGATAAAGTCCATGTACAATGAATAAATAGTACATTTGTAGTACACAGGGACACAATACAATGAAGAAATAGTACATACTATAAAACAAGTTGTGGTATATCAGATTTAGTATGGATTTAAAATGGATTTAAAGATTCAAAAACACATGAATTCCTTCTGTTGCAATGAAGGAAGCAGTTAAGATGATATGGGAAATTCTGAAAACAGCAAAACTAGAAATAATGTGTTAAAAGATACAGAGAGAGAGAATTAGTTCTAAAATAGATGCTTTTGTAGATGATAAGGTGCTGGTAAAAGGGAATGGTTTTAGTAGGATGTGCATGGTTTACAGACGACAGAGCAGTAGGAATGCAGTTTAGCTGTGGTAAGTATGAAGAAACAGAGGAAGAAGAGTATAAAGGATTTCAGATGGTGAAATAAATGAAGGACTTGCATTATTTTGATAGGCTGTAGTTGGATCGTATAGATATGAAATAATACTGGAAGGTTTCGACAACACCATATGAAATAGTTATATGATCCTTAGCAGGACTGGAAAATGGGCATATTAGAAGAAAGTAAAATAGTTATACTGGACAGGAAGGTTAAGACAAGAAAGGGAAAAAAGAAAAAACTTATCATGGATTGCAAGAGTTGGTAGCTAATACAAACCTAGAGTATTATAATGAGGAAAGATAGTTGCATAAGGGAAGTGAAGAAAGAAGAAAGGAATGGGTGCATAAACAACGATTTATAGCAAATGGTATGAAGGAGGAGGGGAACCGTTTCTTATCAATTTCTTTACAATGAAAAAATGCATTTTTGAAATAGATTATTTATTTAGTGCTTATTTGTTTGCTTGTAATCCTGCAAGATGTCAAACATACATCGGGGTGGTGCATAATGCTGAATGAATGCATAACCGATTGAGTCAAAATGTCAATGGTATATTTTGTCAGGAGAGGTGAGTGGGGTTTTATGGGAGCAAGAGTGTTTGTGCATGTGGTTGAGAGTTAGGGTTAGTAATCTGGTAGTAGAGGGGATTTGTTTTGTATTTTTGGGTACAAGTGTGTGTAATTTAGGTTAAGTAAGGGAATAGGTGTAGTGCTGGGAGTATGTGTTTGTGCATGTGTCCAAGCAAGCCTCCCTGCCCACCTTAGGTATGGATGCTAACCAGAACCCTAACCATGCCGCTTCACCAACCCTAACTATACACCTTACCTTAAAAAAATACTTCTAGTAACACTGCCAGTACTCACAAGAATTTGAGACTAGTCTTATGAAGTGCGAATATCTGCAGAGGACTTAGTTTTTCTTCTTCAATATTTTGAAGGTTCGATATTTAAGCTATTCAATATGATATACTCAATGCTGGTATTTTGCATTCAACATTAACTACATTTGATCATAAATAATACATTCATATTGCTGAATGTACAGATAGCTGAATGAGTCAAAATTGATGGTATGTTTTGTCGAGAGAGGTGAAAGTGTTGTTTACGTATGTGTGTAAATACATATAAATATAAATATACATATATATATATATATATATATATATATATATATATATATATATATATACAAATATATATAAATATATATATATGTGTGTGCATGTAAATATATATTTTTATCTACATATGTATATATTATAATTATGTGGTCGACAACACAGACAAGTGACACACAAATGAGAGACAAAAACTGAGACAACACAAATTTGTGACAGATAAAATTAATGCATCACAAAATATTGACAGCCTCACTTTGACTATCTGTAAGCCCCGGCTAGAAAACCCAGATCAGGCATTGTTGGAATACCAGTACTGTTAAGGAAAAGGTAAGGTTTTCAGTAATGAAATGTGTAAGGTTAGGAGCAGGGGGGAGGGTTAGCACATAAGTTACTAAAAACCTTTTGCTTACGAGTACCACTAATCAAGACAAGAGGACACAGGGCAAGCACAACACAAAACTTAATCTATACCCTTAAGTAACCCTATTTTTAATTCTAAACTGTTAGCATTCAGACATACATGCTATCCTCTATTACATAATCTTGCACATTTTCACATTCACCAACTTTCATTTTCTTGAACACTCCTACATATACCTGTTCTATATAAAGCTTGAATTTAATCAAATGTGATTCACACAAATCTTCAGTCACACATTTGTGCTGTCACTCATATTTAAACCGCCAAAAAAATTGCTTCTCTACAGCTGAATGAGGTGAAATACCTCAAGCCTCATTTGCCTGCAGGAAAAAAGATTGTGAGTCAGAATATCAGTCACTGTTTTCCACTGGAAATCATTGTTGGTACAATTTCTTAGTGTGCACCAGCAATGTTCACTTCTTTTAGGTGATTCTTCCCTTCAGGTTCATGCATCTGTGGAGCTGGTATATATAAGTTTGTGGGTGTGGGCAGCTTGTCCTTCACATCAAAGGGTGAAAGGGGACTTGCTCTGCTGTAAACATCACTTAAACTTAAAATTTTCTTCTTCTGTATTTCATTATTTTTTGCTATTTTGGATCATCGGCTTTGTGGAAGTCAGAGATTCATAGTAGTAAACCCCCCCCCCCCCGGACGCACACACACACACACACACACACACACACACACACACACATATATATATATATATATATATATATATAAGTCTGCTAAATATAAACAGATACAAATGTCAATGTCACTAATGTCAACAAAAAGTCAGTATCATAAATGCCGAGTGTTTCTATGCATAATCTCAGCACATTTAAAAACTGAAAAAAAAAAGAAAAGAAAAATATTATTTTTACCCGCTGCCCCATTCCCTACAGCCCCTGCTAATTCTACATACTAACTCCGAGATCACACAATAGTGGGGGAAGGATATATTCCCCAGACCCATGAATTGTGCAGCCTTATCAGCATCTTAAGTGTGATCCACGTACAAGTACTATAATGTGAATATCATTAAAACTAAAATATCAAACCCATCCACTCAGTTCACTTACATTATACCCTGAGTTCCTAGCAGGCATCTCAGTGAAAATTTGAGGAAAATACAGTTCAGGGAAATGGGTTACATTTGCAGACTGACAATTGCAAAAACAGGGCTTCAGAGGAGTTGAATACATTCCTTGGTTCAGTCATGTTTTTCAAAACAGTGAATTAGCAAGATATACCACACAAAAACATTTGTTGATTCCATCAGGGAAACACATTTCAGGGTAATATATCACATGCGCAAACTGGTAAAAGGAAAAAAGGCAGGACTCTGGGAAATTGAACCCATGACTTGGTTCAGGTTTAGTTTAAAGACTGAATTAGCAAGGTATACCACATCAAAAAAAAAAAAAAAAAAAACTCCTACTGAGGCTATCAGGGAACTCCACATCAGGGGATTGGGTCACACTTGCAGAATGAACTCCAAAATGTGAAAAACAAGTATACAACTGTGCCAGGATTAGACTATTTAATCCAATACAGTGATAATCATCTCATAAACAAAGTGAGTCATCGAAGCAGAGTAAAGGCATAAGCTTTACCATATTTCATGTTTGCCAAATGCAACAAAATGGTGCTCAGTTTGCTTGTGTGACTGATGGCAGCCAACACCAAATTATTTGGCAAACGATATCGGTCAAACTTCATTATCACTAGACAAGCAGTGCCATTCATCAGTGTTTACACTTTAGCCTCAGCGGTGCTCTTTGAGACCCATCATGTACACTACAACCAGAAAAAGAAAAGTGATGTTAACATTTTTTTTGGGCATGTGCATGGTGTGCTTATCTATCTTTTGGTCAGATTAAAGGTTGGAAATGGGAGTAGAGGATAGAAATGACAAGGGGATGCAAGCAGAGGGTAGCGCAGAATGTTAGCAAATAAAGAATGGGAAGGGCTGTGGGGGG
The DNA here is from genome assembly GCF_019279795.1 of Protopterus annectens. Classification (NCBI taxonomy): domain Eukaryota; kingdom Metazoa; phylum Chordata; order Ceratodontiformes; family Protopteridae; genus Protopterus; species Protopterus annectens. The sequence goes on along the minus strand of NC_056739.1, from coordinate 528,862,108 downwards.
ACCTCTCAACTTAGAAAACTCAAGATTTCTGGACAAAGTCAAGGCTAAATGTGGGACAAAGGCCCAAACTCAGAGGCAGAGTTTACATGTTTATGCCTCTCTACGTGTGGATACTGGATACAATATCAGTTGCTGCATTATCGTTCATTATTTGAAGGGCATGAGGTCTGATAATTAAATGCTTGTCATTGCTTACTAAAATTTAAATCTTGAATCTAGTGTTCCTGGTGCTGTTCATGTTGTGGATGTGCAAATCGCATTCCAACCATTGCCTATGCTTGGTCATGTACACTCTGAACGGGTACTGAACTCAATGATGTGTCTGATAAAGGTCAAGTAATACGGTACCATAACATTCTTGGATCTGAATGTAATACTCTTTATTTTAAGTTGGGTGACATAGAATGATTTTCTCATTACTGTGGCTATGTCTTAGTCAAAGGCCAGATTACTACCTGCATATGTTAACAGATCACTAACTACCAGGTTAAATCTTAGAATTGTCTTACTGATGGACTAATTAATCTGGGTGGATATTTTCCCAAAATGCACAATAATGCACTTCTTGCCAATAAGTTTTAATCCATGGCTTTGGCACTGCTCATTGTTCTGTACTAGATCCTCTTGCAGAATGTTAGTGTCATTGTGGGAATCTTTGACAGCTTCTAATTTGTAGTCATCTGCAAACTTGCTGAGACAGAGGCCTTTGACATTATGCTTGACCTCTGAGACGTAGATGGCAAACAGTAGCTGGCCCAACACGGACCCTGGGCTACTCTACTGGTGAATGTTATCTTGGTGGAGGTGGTATCACCAATCCTGATTACTTAAGTTCAGTCAGCAAGCAGGCAATCCAGTGAGTAATGTAGGGATTTATGCCTTGCTTGGTGAGTTTGAGGTATTGTATTAAAGACCTTAGCCAGGTCTAGGTAGGTGTTATTTACCATTTTCCCCTCACCAATTTCCTTGGTGACCCTCTCAAAGAAGTCTACCAGGTTAAGTAGGCATGACCTTCCTTTGACAAAACCAAACTGGGATAGGTCCAGTGTCTGTAGATTGGCAATTCTTTGCTGATCATTCCCATGATAATTCATTCCATGGCTTTGCATTTTAGATTAGTCAGACTAATGGGTCAGTAGTTTCCAGAGTTGGTTAATGGTCCACCATTGTGACCAGGGATAACTGTTGCAGTCCTCCATTCATGTGGTGCATAGCATTTTTAGAGGCTGTAGTTGAAAAGTAATTCATGTGGTCCTGATAGGTCATGTTTCAAGCTGTTCATGAGGCAACCTGGGATATTGTTAAGGCCCATTGAGTCTGTCTTTTTGGCCTTAGTGAGTGCTGTCATAACCTACTAATAGCTGTGAGAGTTATGCTAGTCTGGATTTCATGGATGGTGGAGGACTGAATTTGTCAACCAAAAAATTCTACTTGTCACACTGCTTGGTGAAGGTGGTACCATTTACCATCAGTTAAGCACACTGCTGTGTGTTACCTTTAAGGTTTTGGACATAGCTGCAGAAAGCCTTGTGGTCGTCAGCCTGAGAGGCTATCTTGACTTTGGTAATTGGCCTTGCTGGATTTAACTAGTCCTCTTACTTTCCTGTTTAGTTTAATTAGAGAGCTCTTGTCATTATGAGAGTTGCTGTTTCTGATTTTGGCCATTGCATTTTTCCTTTTGTTTTATACCCCATTATGGTTAATATTCAAACTGTGTGGTCTGTTTTGGGGGTTTGTTTTGGGTTTACATTTGGTAGATGGAGCAGCCTCCATGCAGCAATTTGCATGGTTGTACAGGGTTTATGTGAACAATTCCACATAGGTTGCTATGAATCTGGGGTTCAGAGCAGCATTTTACAAGTTTTGCTTAGTTTTCCAAGTTGATTTCTATTTCAGAGGAGACAGCTTTGTGATCTGACCTCACCAGAGATGACATGATATGGATGGGGGTGATGCAGTGCTCTCCCATATTGGTGAATAATAGATTCAGTATGTTTGATCCTCTGGTTGGAGTGCACAGTTTCTGTTCAAGGGTATTTGTATTAGTAATGTCTAGGAAACATGCTTGCACATTGGAGGCGGTCTATGTTTCCCAGTCTATGGAAGAGTAGTTAAAGTTTCCCATAAAAATGGAATTTGTTTGGATGATAAGTACCTCCAGTAGCTGTAGGTACAAATTATGGGATTCTTTGTGCATAGATGGCTACCTATAGCTTGCTAGGAATATGGTATGGGACTTTATCTATAGTGATTTGCAAGCAGGTAAACTTCAGGGCATCATCCTGTTTAACCATCCTAGAAGTATACTTGTTGCTAATGTAGATCGAGAGACATCCACCTTTAGTCCCTGTTTGTGTGACTGATGGTCTAAATGTATGGAAGGCATTGACGTCTTGCACTGCCAGAGCACTTTTTACAATGACGGTCACGGTCATACAGTCTGTATGAGTTTATGCACTTTATATCTTCAAATTTAATCAATAGCTATACGTAAAAATCACTCAGGTGGTTGAGGTTTTGACAGTGTCTAGCTTTTAATGACAGTAATGCAAACTGGTCAAGGTTTAATCTTTTCTACAATGCGTTCTATTTCATTTTAGGAAATTGTGACAAAATGAATGGCTTGATTAATTAAACTTTGGTGTCTAGAATATGCAGAAGTGAATGCATTTATTCATTTATTTGTCATTTGGTATGTAGTTTATGATGTAGTTTATGCTTTTTGCAAGTTGAGTTTCCATTAAATTAACTAGCATGTTAAAATACACCTTTTCTTTTCGAACTTTTTTCTAGACTTTGTCAGTAATTACTATTTTCATCAATGTAAAAAAGCAATACTGTGGACAAAGAAAACAGTGATATTTCTGTTTTATTTTTGTTATTAAATAACTCTTTCCCTCTTTTTCACTCAATTTGCATTGCTAAAAGTGTATGCCATGCAGAAGAAAATTATATTGTTTTAGGTTTGCTATAAATTGTAAACTTTTTGTAACACTGCTCTAGTTTGTTAAAGCACAAATGAAATTGCATAGCAATACTGGGCTATACTAATGTCAGAATTGTTTTAACAAATATTTGCTTTTTTATTGTTAGTTTTTATTATTAGTGATACCTACTCAGAGGTAAATATACTTCTGATTATAAAGAATACTGATTTAATATTTAGCAAGTCAGAAGACACAGGTGTAGTTTTCTGAAAAAAAAAAAGTTTTGTATTGTCTTGTCATGTGTGCTTTATTTTCTTTAAGCTGTGAAATTATTTTTAGGCAAGTCATTACAGTATATTTTCAGCAAATCAACTTGTACAAGTTTGTAGAGGCAGCCTGTCTGGAAACTACAGAGATGATGATAATGCATCAGGGGAATCCTATTTATTTCTCATCTGTAGTCACTATGCATTCCCTGCAGTGCAGCTGATGTCTATAAATACGAGAAACAAGACATTGCCACTCATAGAAAAATTATTTCTCATAAAAACAGCTAAAATAATAGTAGATGAAGAAAGGTAAGGCAGCAAGGTATAAAAGGATGCATTACAGAATTTATTTTATACGTGATGCACATACATATTTTGGATCTATGTTAGATTATCAAAATTTCGGAACTTCAGAATTCATATGGCCAGGACCATATAATTGAAATTTTGGAACTTCAAACATTAATAAAAATAAATGGAAAACAAAATAAATTCTCTTTTTAACATTTTTGGTGGGAACAAGCTCTCCTGCACCCCCCTCCCCAAGTGGGTGGCTGCCCCCCACCCCCTGCTAATTAAATATACTGACTGAGATTGCGCTACATTGTGGAAAAGGGTAACATTTCCATTCCATACTGTACCGCAATCTCTATTCAAAACATTCAAAGTTTCAAAACTTCTATTATATGGTCCCAACCATACGTCTTTCGAAGTTTTGAAAGTTGTATAATCTGATAAGGACCTGATATTTTATATTTGTACATTAGTATTTTTATGTGTATTGGGGGCTGTTATAATTTTATGTTTGTGGAGGAAAACTGCATATATTTGTGGGGAATGCATCTAATGATATCTGTTTGTTCATATAGCAGTGAAATAATGTAATGCTGTATGTTAAAATAATTATCTAACTGAAGGTTTTGTAATAACCACCCACATAAAGTGACAAATGTTTTAATCTTTGAACCAAGTAAAATAATAAAGCAATCTGCTAAATATTATTATTTCCTCTCGAAGCTGTATTGCTGTATGTGCATATTGCTGTATATGCGTATGTATTGTCACTCCGAGGTAGCTCTGACATATGAAAAGAGAGCAACTTTTTTTTTTAATGATCAGTATTTCTCCAAGACTTTGTGATCTTGGAGTAAAAAGAATTTGCACATTTCAGAACCACACACATCAGTATAACATGCAGTAAAAGAAAACAGTATAATATGCAATAAAAAACAAAACACCAAGAAAAGGCATACACAAGCAATCATGTACCCTCCCCCCAAAAAATCAGTTCCTTATTCTGAACCCTTTTCAGACTATAGACACTTAAAAACAGGTCACTTTCATGATAGTATTTAATTAAGTAATGGGGACGTAATATCTGCAGCCATTCACATGGGTCATGGAGATGGGCTTGCACATTAAAACATACAGATATGAATGCTCGAGACTGTAAACTGTGCTCCTGATTGCCTTATTTCCCTTATCCAAATTTTGCATTTTCTAAAGGTTTACAAATCAATATAGTATTCAGTAAGACTGCTACTTTCAACACCATTCTCACAAAGAGCAATCATAACTAAAGCAGCTTTTCCTGTTGCATATTTGGCAATATACTACAATATGGGTCATTTTATTGCTTTCCTTTTTCTCTAGAGCAATTGACCTATATGGCATGGCAATTCTGTATCTTTGAATAATTTTATTTATTATTTTATTTGCTTCATTTTTTTGGCATGATATAATCCTGACCATTTGTCCATTTTATAGTGGAAAGAGTGGCGGTCCCAATTTTGACTTAAGACAAATGCTGAGAGAGAAGTGGGGAAAACATTCTAATTCAGTTTTGGTAATTTTCATAGGATCTTGCTGTACATCTGGACTACATCGAGATCTGACAGACTGGGCCAATGTTTTAAATCGCATTTGAATTACTGCACATCAATAATACAGTATATATCCCATACTGCTATGCAGTGGCAGCACTGGAATATGGATCTAATTTCTTCCTGTTGTTAAGCTAGACCCCCAGTCTTTTGATATTCTTATTATCAATGTAAAGTTAGCACCTTCAAGTTAATAGTTTAAGCTGGTATGAGCCAGTTTGTACACTTGTATGTTATATCCTGTCACACTAATGGAATGACTAGTCAGATGGTTTAGGCTATGAATCTTTATTTGCTTTATCCTGAAGTCCTGTGTTTGTTCTCCTCAGTCTTCCTTTGTTGTGTAAACCTGAACATCCTAATTTCTACATATTGCTGCTTTATTACTTAATAAATATTTGTCATTCATTATACTATTTTGGTCCTTGTATATTGTTGCATCTTACTGCATTATTATGTAAAGTCTGTACTTTATTTAATGCCCTGCTTTACTCTCTTGAGACTGGAATATTGATGAAAAAAACTTTTAGGTTAGCCTATCTATCTTGTTATCAAATAAAGTAAATAAGTCACTAAGCCAGACACTGCACATGGATCACGACTAAAAAGGTACATATGTGCATAGGTGGTTTACCTCAGTCGCAGTTAAAAAAATCTTCCTTCACACCATTCTTTCTTTATCAGTTTCTTTCTGTGTTTGTCTTTTCCTTTATCCCTTTATCTTAGTAACTTTTCCACACAACCAGAGTCCATTTCCGATCTGCTGTTTGGCAAATTATATCTCCAATGATGCCTGGTGAAGCATACTGTTGGGGGGGGGGGGGACTGCAGCAACCAAGTGAGTGGTAGGTCAAGTCAGATCCAGCACATGACCTAGGCAATTGTCTAGGGTCTGTGTTGGCTGGAGGGAGCTAAAAAATAAAATCTTTTGTAAATAAAACAAGTCTAAAGACTTCGTAAATACAGTGGGACTCTATAATCCCATGGGAGACTTTTGTACCAAACAGCAAGCCCTAGAAACCTCAGCATTAGGAGCAATCATGGGAGGCTTGATTTAGGACTCAAATTGAAATCAAACAGTGCATGTGATCTGAAACAGTGAGTGCAGCAACAATCCGTGTGTCAGTACGATATTTGATTAAGGACTCCAACGGAGATGTGTGAGAAATTTGATTTAGGATTACTCAAATGGAGAGTCGAAACAGTGAGTACAGCAGCAATGTGTGTGTGTGTGTGTGTGTGTGTGTGTGTGTGTGTGTGTGTGTGTGTGTGTGTGTGTGCGTGTGTGTGTGTGTGTGTGTGTGTAATACCCTGGTTAGAGGACTGACTAGTTAAGTGACTTTACCCAGAGTCAAATCTTGAACCTTGATTATTAGCAAGTAACTGCTTTAAACTTCCAGAACAAGTGTCCTTTATTTTAATTGTTTTTTTTTTTTGTTGCTTTTGTAAATCAATGAGAATTACAGTCCTACCAATGTCAGTCAAGGAGTTTTGTGGTTTGTTGTTTAGTGTGATTGGTTCAACAGGGAGCATACTTGCCTCTGGTGCAGAAGGCTGTGGTTTCACTATCCACACAAAGCAGATTAATTGTTGATGCTACTGTGCAGAGCAAGGGGTGGGGTCGGGTTTGAATAAGATGACTGGTAACTATGAACTTGTTTTCAGTTTGCTAGCCATTCCTGATTGCCTATCACCAGCACACTATTTTTTTTTAATGTGGCATAGGCAATTAATACTTCATGGGCAAAAGCCACTGAATTTGTAGATAAAGCACTGAAATGCAAAGTTGTTTGCCAGCAGCAACCTCTTCATTAGTTATAGATGCCTTTAATGTAGAATTATTCAGATGACTTTTACTTCTGCAAAGTTTGTTCATATTGACTGATAGTGATGGATTATAATGACAGCAGTTTGAATGGCCTTTTATAGTTGAGATGCTCTGAAATGGGTAACTTTGTCAATATCAGTAAACATGTTTTGTTTCACAGTTTACTGGAAACATGTTTAAAACTACAAATTTAAAACCCACTCTAACAAACAAAAAATTATCTATTAAACAGAAAATATATATATTTTTTCAATAATAAATCTTTATTGTTTCATTATTTTCCATACATAATTAAGAACAAAAACAAAATTTAGAAAGAACTACTAACTAATATCACTAACAATAACACCAAAACATATATACAATATTTACATGAATGCTTCCATGTGAAACACTAACTTATACAAGAAAAACATAAGAATAGTTAAGATCACTTCAAGTAATAAACAGTTTGGTTACAAAGTTCTCTTCAAGTGTATAGATATTTCTTAATACATTCAAATTAGAAGTATTATGCTAGTATAACATTAAATACTTGTTCCCAAATTTTTGGGTTATTAATATTTTTATTATGCTGATTCAAAAGTAATTTGTGAGCTAATATATGCCTTATTGCCAAAACTCTAAAGTTATCCCATGATGTTTTAGATGGGTTTAACCAATTAGTAGCTATATAAAGCTTCATTAATAAAAAGATATTAATACATATAATACTTTGTGATCTAGGGAGTTCTTTCGGAGGAATATGCAAAATCATGAATGATCCAAGTCAGCTTCAGTAGCTGTCGCATCTCTACAGTCGTCACCTTGATTCTGATTAACTGCCAAGTTGTTGATTTTATTTTTATGAAGATTAGGGTAAGCAAGACAGCCTATATACGCTTGTCTGTCCCTAGAAATTTTTTTTATTTTGTTAGATTTAAGTTTAACCAGCAAAGCATCAATACTCTGAAAGATGCGATTATAGTCATATTTATACCGTAAGAAATTAATATCAGGCTTAATCATTTCGTCAAGTTCACTAGTTTCAGTCAACAAAACACCAATGTGGTTGGAATAATGTTTCACCATTAATTCCAACAGTTCCAACCCTTGTTTGTTGAAGAGGGTCTTTAAATCATCAATAAACATAGCATCCTGGAATAACCCAGTCGGAGCAAAGGAATTCCTCAGCCCCTTAGGAACAATTTTTTCCTGTAAGCATTGTTTAAAATAGGAAACCTCCAATTGCAATTTCTTTATCTTTAACATTTTATAGTCTAGAGATTTGAGTTTCTCAGTGATATTATCAATGAAGTTACCTGTAGTGTCAAGTCCTGGAACCGGTGGGCCCGATGGAGCAAGGGGGCCAAAGTTGAAGGCATCGAGATTCCCAGCCCATTCTGAAAATGTAGGCACACCAATAAGCCCAGAATTATTGTTAGAGGTATTGCGATCCACATTAGGCCCAGTAAAACCGGGCACCATATCCAAGAAATGGCCAGCGTTATTTTGTTCATCAGGTGCTGTTCGCACACCACATCTCACAACAGGAAACGAGTGTTCAACACTAATACTGCCAACCGTAGTCTGCAGGCGATGAGGTTGACCTGGTGGGATGCTGTCAGAGTTTCCGCTCAAAGAAGAGTTATTAAAAGCCGGTTGGCTCGAATTGGAACTCCGTAGCCTTAGCGCTTCATTAGATTCCATTTTCTCCAGGCGCGAGTTTAGACCATCAAGCCATTGTGTGAGTGAAAGTAAAAGCGCCTGGATACTCGTAGGGTCATCCAGAGAAGGAGCGTTTTCAGACCCAAATAAATTTGGTGTCCTAGGACTTGTCACCACGCCAGTAGACATACTCGTAAAAATAACACAAAGAAACAAAACAGCTAGTAAAGCAGAATGGCATAGACGAGATATGGACAACCAATTTAAATCAATTTAAATCGAAGTAAACGCTCTTTATTTTAACAACGTTTTTGCCTCTGCAAGAGCAGAAGCTTCATCAGACAAAGCAAAGAACCAGAAAAGCGCCAATGGCTCACAAATTTAAAAGCCTATCCCAGGCAACGTGATGTCATTTCCTTGACAACACAAAACAGCAAAAAATAAATATTTTAAATATTTTCAAATGTTTTAAAATGTATGTATAAACAAATAGTGCACATGCCAAGTTTACATACAAGAACGCATTATATTGAATTAAGAATTATGTTCCTGAAATGTCAATCTACTATTTTGAATTAAGAAGAGATCCTTTTGACATTTAAGCAGTTCCATCTCTGTTTGAGCATTAAAGTTCTGAATCAGTTATTGATCAAGTATCTTAATTTTTGTTTCTAGTTTTTGAATATCTCTGTTTTGTATTCAGAAAATATAATTTAATACAATCATAAAGGCAAATGAAATTTCACATGTATTTATGCATGCTCCTAAAATGTTTGCAGGGAGACTATGGTTTGAAAACATCTCAGAGGTACACTTAATCAAAACTAGCCAGATGCATTTTCTATGAATATGCATTTCAGATCAGTTTCAATGAATGTGAGTTTCAGAGGCAGAGAAATTTACTGTGGCTCATACTAAGTCTGTTTTCAATGTGAGACTGCATTGTTTTGCTTAACAAATGGCTATCAGTGTTTGTGCTAAGAAATTTGAAGCAAATGTTTAAATTAAATCCAAATATCTGTAATAATTGGAGAAGTAAATAAGAAAATAGCATACACACTGACAGGTTTGAACATTGTTGTAACATAACTGGGGGGTGAGCAAGTAATGGGGCACTGGAATGGCTGCTGGGTGGCTAGGGAGCCCACAGGATTTTTTGCAGGGGGTTGCAAACCCAGAGCCACCCCACTCAGCCCCCCCCTCCATGCAGCCATTCCCATGTCCCATTATTTGGCTATTTCTCCCCAGTTGCCATAAACACTGTTCAAAACTCAGTAGGCATACTGTTTATGCGTTACTTCTACAATGATTACAGATATTTGGATTTAATCTACAACTTTTACTTCAAATTTTATAGCACAGATACTCATAGAAATTTGTAAACAAAGCAATAGTCCTACAATGAAACTTGGCATTAAAACTTCTCTGCCTTTGAAACTCACATTCACTGAAACAGCATTGAAACCCACATTCAAAGAAAATGTATCTGGCCAATAGCAGGTTAAGTTTACCTTTGGGCGGTTTTCATATCATAGGCCCCTTGCACACATTTTTAGGACCATACAACAGTTCTTTGATTCACCTTCCTGATTGTATTAATTATAATATATAATAATTAATTTATATCCCTTGTATAATACAGCACCACTTGTTAGAGTGTTTTAAATTTATAGTTTTGAACATTTTTCCAGTAAGCAATGGAACAAAACATATGAACCAATAATGACAAACTGCCCAGTTCAGAAGATTTCAGCCATAAAACGCCACTCAAACTTCTGTCATTACAATCCACCAATATCAGTTAATATGCACAATCTCGGCAGAAGTAAAAAGCATCTGAATAATTCCACATTAAAGAGATCTGAAACTAATGAAGAGGTTGTTTCTTGAAAACAGCTTTATATTTCAGTGTTTCATTTACAAATTCAGTGCATACTGCCCTCGAAGAATAAATTGCCTATGTTACATAAAAAAAAAGTTAAGCTGGTATGTTGCAATGAGGAATGGGTGGCAAGCTGAAAAAACAGGTTCATAGTTACTAGGCATCTCATCCAAATGAGGACATACTCAGCATCCCACCCCCTTAAAATACAAGTCTGCATGTTGTGGGAATATAAGCTACAGCCCTCAGCATCAAGATGCAAGTAACACTGCTTTAAAATTCTATATCACAATAGTTGTACCATTTAATAAACAAAACAGTTGCACATTTTAAGCAGCATTAGCATGAGCAGCAGTAAACCTTCTCCCTTGTGCTCACAATTCCTTGAAAATGCACTTGAAAATAGATTCCACCTGCTAACTCTAACTAGGGCATTTCAGTTTCCCACACACACACACACACACACACACACACACACACACACACACACACACACACACACCACACCACACAACCACTTAGTGAAAGAAATCTGGACAAAGCCTAAAATAAATAGGGACAGATTATAAATATACGAACTTAGAAAATTGCTAGAATAACAGGATTTGTTAGCATGCATTTTTCTAAAGGATATGATATCTAAAACTCAAATGTTTGCCAATATTTAGCAACCTCAATCCTTTTTAGGAGGAATATGGGGCAAAAATCTGGACAGCTGAGGGTTATGCTACCTCCCTCTTATACACACATATATACACACACACACACACACACACACACACACACACACACACACACACACACACACACACACACACACACACACACACACAATACCTCTCAATCTCTTATTACAAGAAATCTGGACAAAGCCTGTTATAATCTGTTATAATGTTGGGGACAAAGGCTCAAAACTAGGGACACAGAAACTTGCTAGAATAAGAGGATTTGTGTTAGAATGCATATTTTGAAGGTTGTGAAGTCTGCATGTCATTATTTAGTAACTTTATCCAGGTTATTAGTCAAAAAAATATTTTTTATGAGGAACAGACCAAAAATAAAAGGCAAAAATCTGGACATTCTGTGAACATCTGTACAGTTGTAAAAATAACACAAAGAAACAAAACAGCTAGTAAAGCAGAATGGCGTAGACGAGATATGGACAACCAATTTAAATCAATTTAAATAGAAGTAAACGCTCTTTATTTTAACAACGTTTTCGCCTCTGCAAGAGCAGAAGCTTCATCAGACAAAGCAAAGAACCAGAAAAGCGCCAATGGCTCACAAATTTAAAAGCCTATCCCAGGCAACGTGATGTAATTTCCTTGACAACACAAAACAGCAAAAAATAAATATTTTAAATATTTTAAAATGTTTTAAAATGTATGTATAAACAAATAGTGCACATGCCAAGTTTACATACAAGAACGCATTATATTGAATTAAAAACTATAAGGAAACTCTTAAACTAACAGCAGGAAGCTATAGTCATAAAAAATGATGTTGATGATATGGAAAAGCTCTTAAAGCAACAAGGACATGAAAAACAATAGATCCCTATTAGGAGCAGGACAGGTATCTGTTTTATTACAAAAACTACACTTATAAATAGTGTTAACTATTAAATAGCCAGTTCACCTCATTCGCTACCTTAAATAACTTCTATATTTTAAGATAGCAGAAATGTTACAAGCCTCGTTCAACCCAGGGACAGAGAATGCATCCAGTAGGATTTGCCACTCCAATTCTCTTGTTTCAAGAAAAAGGAACTGAGGGCCCCCTCTAATATCCATTTTAACATGGTCTATGCCCATAAAGTGAAAACTGTGCCCTGTATGGCTTAAGATGTGTTTCGAGAGGGCGTTATCACCTTTCTTATTTTTTATAGCGTAGTTATGTTGGTAGATACGGTCCCGTAGTCTACGGTCCGTCTTGCCAACATAAAACGCTGGGCAGCAGTCACAGAGGGCAACGTAAACAACTGATTTCGTGTTGCAGTTTATCTTGTGCTTTATAATGTATTTCTTGTCCCTAATGGTGAAAGAACCCCCAACTTTCAAGAGCTTGCACCAATTACAGGCCCCACAAATAGCTGTACCAGTGTATCTAGAAAAAGAATGAGGAGAGCCACCCATCTGTAGGAGTTCCTTTAAATTACTACCTCTCTTAAATACAAAAGAGGGGTGTGTGCCCAATGTGTTTGATAAAGTAGCACTATTTTGAATAAAGTGCCAGTTCTTCCTAACAATAGAGCACATGTCTCCTACAAATCTATTATGTGTAATGACCAAGCTGGTCTTAAAATCCCGGCTAACCAAGTGGCGAGCAGGCGAAGTACCAGCAGGCGCAGGGCCATTAGAACAAGGTTCTAATGAAGGAGATCCAAATAGAGGCTCAATCATATCTGCAATATCATGTCCACTATTTTGAAGAAGAGGTTGATAGAACCCATTGTCCCTTTTTAAAGAGACTTCTTCAATTAAACTATCCACCAAATCATCAGGGTATCCCCTATTGAGAAACATTTCTTTCAAGTTAGAGCATTCTTGTTCAAAGGCCGCAACTGTACTGTACATCCAAACTGCTCTAACCAACTGCCCTTTAACAATCGACCTCTTTTGTTTCCATGGATGATTGCTAGAAAAATGCAGGAAGGCGTTACAATAAGTTGGTTTCCTAAAAATGCAAGACTGAAACCGGTTATGACAAAAATCTTTAACTAGCTTCACATCAAGATAGTCAATTTCGCTGGTTGAGAAATGGTAAGTAAATTTTAGAAATGTAGTGGTTTCATTCATGTAATCAATCAAGTCCACTACAACTTCTTCTCCCCCTTGAATGAGAAGAAACACATCGTCTAAGAAACGTGTGTAAAATTTGATAATGTTTTTGAACCTGGGATTATTTAAAAGAAATGTTTTCTCCCAGTAGGCGACAAACAGGTTTGCAACGCTACCCCCACAAGGGGAACCCATAGCGATCCCTCTTTTCTGAAGATAGTAACAATTGTCAAAAATGAAAAAGTTTGAGGACAAAATAATGTCCAGTAGGAGAGTAACAACAGCTATATCATCCTTAGGAGCATGAAGGCTAATAAGCATTAACTCGACCCATTCGACCGCCTCTTGATGTGGTACAGAGGTATACAGGTCGACAACGTCAATGGTTAAAAAATTGAAGGACGGGTCAAATTGGATTTCATTTATGGAATTCAAAAAAGACCAAGAGTCCTTACAAATTTGGGGTATAGACCTAAGGTATTTAGAGATAATGCTGTCTAATACCCCAGCACAAGGGTGGGTGATGGAACATCTCCCGTCTACTAAAGCACGCATTGGTGGATTAAACAGGTTTTTATGAATTTTGGGGATCCCAAACATAACCGGGACTCTAGGGAATGAGATGTTAATAAAATTGAAGGTATCAGTATCAATCTTACCTTCGATAAACAAATCCCTAAAGTACCCCTTGATCTTGTTATATTGACCTGTCATCTCATTCAAAGATGAAGTTTCATAGGCGGGAGAGTTCAGGACAGATAACATCCTATTGATATAGTCGGCTTTGTCAAAAATGACCAGGCCCCCACCCTTGTCGGGTTTAATTACCCTAATCGAGAGACTACGTAGGTTTTTTAGAGCTATCCTTTGGTCAAAAGAAATGTTACTCTGATTGTCAAACCATTTAACAAGTTCAAAGAGTTGTCTAAGATCAAGTTCGCAAGTGCTCTCAAAAGTATGCAAAATGGGGTGCAAAGGAGGGTTAAAGGTACTCAACAATTTCAAAGTGGAACCTTCACTTGATATTTCATTATTGAAAAAAACCTTAAGGTTTAGTCTACGGACAAAGCATTTTAAATCAATCAACGTTTTAGGAAGATATAACTTCTGATCAGGAACAAAAGAAAGGCCATAGGCCAAAAGTTCAATCAAGTCACTGTCAATGGTAATATTAGAAAAATTGTAAACCTTGAAGTCTCCTTTGAAATTAGTCAAAATAACAGGCTTTGAAGTGTCACCAGTGTGACCACTGGCTGTCTCTATTTGTTCCTGTTCTTGTAGTATTGTTGACGGTTGTTCTTGCGTCCTACAAAAGGCTTCTGTTGGGCCCTATAATTAGGACGATTGTCATTATTTTCATAATTGGCTTTGATCCTGCTACTCCTCCTTGGTTCTTGGGATGAAGTACCTTCCCCTCTGTTAACATAAGAGTGATCACCATGATCCAAGTCAGCTTCAGTAGCTGTCGTATCTCTACAGTCGTCACCTTGTTTCTGATTAACTGCCAAGTTGTTATTTTTATTTTTATGAAGGTTAGGGTAAGCAAGACAGCCTATATATGCTTGTCTGTCCCTAGAAAGTTTTTTTTATTTTGTTAGATTTAAGTTTAACCAGCAAAGCATCAATACTCTGAAAGATGCGATTATAGTCATATTTATACCGTAAGAAATTAGTATCAGACTTAATCATTTCATCAAGTTCACTAGTTTCAGTCAACAAAACACCAATGTGGTTGGAATAATGTTTCACCATTAATTCCAACAGTTCCAACCCTTGTTTGTTGAAGAGGGTCGTTAAATCACCAATAAACATAGCATCCTGGAATAACCCAGTCGGAGCAAAGGAATTCCTCAGCCCCTTAGGAACAATTTTTTCCTGTAAGCATTGTTTAAAATAGGAAACCTCCAATTGCAATTTCTTTATCTTCAACATTTTATAGTCTAGAGATTTGAGTTTCTCAGTGATATTATCAATGAAGTTACCTGTAGTGTCAAGTCCTGGAGCCGGTGGGCCCGATGGAGCAAGGGGGCCAAAGTTGAAGGCATTGAGATTCCCAGCCCATTCTGAAAATGTAGGCACACCAATAAGCCCAGAATTATTGTTAGAGGTATTGCGATCCACATTAGGCCCAGTAAAACCGGGCACCATATCCAAGAAATGGCCAGCGTTATTTTGTTCATCAGGTGTTGTTCGCACACCACATCTCACAACAGGAAACGAGTGTTCAACACTAATACTGCCAACCGTAGTCTGCAGGCGATGAGGTTGACCTGGCGGGATGCTGTCAGAGTTTCCGCTCAAAGAAGAGTTATTAAAAGCCGGTTGGCTCGAATTGGAACTCCGTAGCCTTAGCGCTTCATTAGATTCCATTTTCTCCAGGCGCGAGTTTAGACCATCAAGCCGTTGTGTGAGTGAAAGTAAAAGCGCCTGGATACTCGTAGGGTCATCCGGAGAAGGAGCGTTTTCAGACCCAAATAAATTTGGTGTCCTAGGACTCGTCACCACGCCAGTAGACATACTCGTAAAAATAACACAAAGAAACAAAACAGCTAGTAAAGCAGAATGGCATAGATGAGATATGGACAACCAATTTAAATCAATTTAAATCGAAGTAAACGCTCTTTATTTTAACAACGTTTTCGCCTCTGCAAGAGCAGAAGCTTCATCAGACAAAGCAAAGAACCAGAAAAGCGCCAATGGCTCACAAATTTAAAAGCCTATCCCAGGCAACGTGATGTCATTTCCTTGACAACACAAAACAGCAAAAAATAAATATTTTAAATATTTTAAAATGTTTTAAAATGTATGTATAAACAAATAGTGCACATGCCAAGTTTACATACAAGAACGCATTATATTGAATTATGAATTATGTTCCTGAAATGTCAATCTACTATTTTGAATTAAGAAGAGATCCTTTTGACATTTAAGCAGTTCCATCTCTGTTTGAGCATTAAAGTTCCGAATCAGTTATTGATCAAGTATCTTAATTTTTGTTTCTAGTTTTTGAATATCTCTGTTTTGTATTCAGAAAATATAATTTAATACAATCATAAAGGCAAATGAAATTTCACATGTATTTATGCATGCTCCTAAAAATGTTTGCAGGGAGACTATGGTTTGAAAACATCTTAGAGGTACACTTAATCAAAACTGGCCAGATGCATTTTCTATGAATGTGCATTTCAGATCAGTTTCAATGAATGTGAGTTTCAGAGGCAGAGAAATTTACTGTGGCTCATACTAAGTCTGTTTTCAAGGTGAGACTGCATTGTTTTGCTTAACAAATGGCTATCAGTGTTTGTGCTAAGAAATTTGAAGCAAATGTTTAAATTAAATCCAAATATCTGTAATAATTGGAGAAGTAAATAAGAAAATAGCATACACACTGACAGGTTTGAACATTGTTGTAACATAACTGGGGGGGGAGCAAGTAATGGGGCACTGGAATGGCTGCTGGGTGGCTAGGGAGCCCACAGGATTTTTTGCAGGGGGTTGCAAACCCAGAGCCACCCCACTCAGCCCCCCCCTCCATGCAGCCATTCCCATGTCCCATTATTTGGCTATTTCTCCCCAGTTGCCATAAACACTGTTCAAAACTCAGTAGGCATACTGTTTATGCGTTACTTCTACAATGATTACAGATGTTTGGATTTAATCTACAACTTTTACTTCAAATTTTATAGCACAGATACTCATAGAAATTTGTAAACAAAGCAATAGTCCTACAATGAAACTTGGCATTAAAACTTCTCTGCCTTTGAAACTCACATTCACTGAAACAGCATTGAAACCCACATTCAAAGAAAATGTATCTGGCCAATAGCAGGTTAAGTTTACCTTTGGGCGGTTTTCATATCATAGGCCCCTTGCACACATTTTAGGACCATACAAAGTTCTTTGATTCACCTTCCTGATTGTATTAATTATAATATATAATAATTAATTTATATCCCTTGTATAATACAGCACCACTTGTTAGAGTGTTTTAAATTTATAGTTTTGAACATTTTTCCAGTAAGCAATGGAACAAAACATATGAACCAATAATGACAAACTGCCCAGTTCAGAAGATTTCAGCCATAAAACGCCACTCAAACTTCTGTCATTACAATCCACCAATATCAGTTAATATGCACAATCTCGGCAGAAGTAAAAAGCATCTGAATAATTCCACATTAAAGAGATCTGAAACTAATGAAGAGGTTGTTTCTTGAAAACAGCTTTATATTTCAGTGTTTCATCTACAAATTCAGTGCATACTGCCCTCGAAGAATAAATTGCCTATGTTACATAAAAAAAAAGTTAAGCTGGTATGTTGCAATGAGGAATGGGTGGCAAGCTGAAAAAACAGGTTCATAGTTACTAGGCATCTCATCCAAATGAGGACATACTCAGCATCCCACCCCCTTAAAATACAAGTCTGCATGTTGTGGGAATATAAGCTACAGCCCTTAGCATCAAGATGCAAGTAACACTGCTTTAAAATTCTATATCACAATAGTTGTACCATTTAATAAACAAAACAGTTGCACATTTTAAGCAGCATTAGCATGAGCAGCAGTAAACCTTCTCCCTTGTGCTCACAATTCCTTGAAAATGCACTTGAAAATAGATTCCACCTGCTAACTCTAACTAGGGCATTTCAGTTTCCCCCCACACACACACACACACACACACACACACACACACACCACACCACACAACCACTTAGTGAAAGAAATCTGGACAAAGCCTAAAATAAATAGGGACAGATTATAAATATACGAACTTAGAAAATTGCTAGAATAACAGGATTTGTTAGCATGCATTTTTCTAAAGGATATGATATCTAAAACTCAAATGTTTGCCAATATTTAGCAACCTCAATCCTTTTTAGGAGGAATATGGGGCAAAAATCTGGACAGCTGAGGGTTATGCTACCTCCCTCTTATACACACATATATACACACACACACACACACACACACACACACACACACACACACACACACACACACACACACACACACACACACACACAATACCTCTCAATCTCTTATTACAAGAAATCTGGACAAAGCCTGTTATAATCTGTTATAATGTTGGGGACAAAGGCTCAAAACTAGGGACACAGAAACTTGCTAGAATAAAAGGATTTGTGTTAGAATGCATATTTTGAAGGTTGTGAAGTCTGCATGTCATTATTTAGTAACTTTATCCAGGTTATTAGTCAAAAAAATATTTTTTATGAGGAACAGACCAAAAATAAAAGGCAAAAATCTGGACATTCTGTGAACATCTGTACAGTTGAGATGCATGAATCACACACATACAACCCCTACCTCATTAGGAAGTGAATAGAACAACAAGTTTTGCATTAGTATGCATTTTATGAAGGCTATGAAGTCTAAAGCTCAAATGTCTGCCATTACTTTCTGACTTCAGTCCTTAATTATTTGCCAGAAAAACACAAGCAAACTGAAAATATGAGGCAAAACTCTTGATAATTGTGAGGTATGAACCACCTTCCCTCTTATGCACACTCCTACCTCCCTCTTTTTTACAAACACACACACACACACACACACACACACACACACACACACACACACACACACACACACACACACACACACACACACACACACACACACACACACACACACACACAGAGCTACTGGTACTTGTGTATTAACACAACCAGGAGCCAAATCTTCAAGAAGAAAAGTATAGTGCACCATGTATATTAAATTAAATGAACATAATTTTAATATTTATATGTATGTACATTGTGTAACACATTCATATTCATGGAACTGGTGTGTATAAGCAAGAGTAAGGTGGAGGTAAAGAATTTGTAATATAGATTTGTGAACCCCAGCATAAAAAAATGTACATTATTGTAGTATGTTCCTTGCTTGTTTCACAATAAATACTCAAAAATTGATGTGTATGAAACTGTATGGAGTCTTTCCTTTTTACATTACAGTTTACAGGAAAAAATAAGGAACTAGTGTGTCTGAAAAATGTGAAATGATGTACACTGATATAGTCACATTTCAGAACTGTATGGGAAACGTTTATTGGCCATCTGACGAGAAGTCTTACTGCTGATCAGTAATATTTCGTCTGATTCTGCTAGAAGTCAATATCAATTAAGTTACAAAACATTACAAGCTCATTGCATCGGGCTTAAATCATTGTTTCCTAATCAGTTTTATATAATGTGTTTAATATAATTGCTTTCCAGTTTTACACGGCTTGTAGGACACTTCGCAGACCTAGAATATTTTTGGCAATTCATTGGAAATGATCAACTCTCTTACGTCCGGCACAGCTTACAGCAGAATGTGCAGTCCTCAAACAGTGCTCTTACTTGGATGCTTAATATTTCTAACTAAATCACTGATTAAGGGAGCATCCTCTTATAAAAAGGACTGAACAAATATTCAAGTGGATGTTTTACTTGAACATTAACGTGAACAGTAGGGGAAAACAATATGCCTTCACAAGTGTGTGTGTGTGTGTGTGTGTGTGTGTGTGTGTGTGTGTGTGTGTGCATGTATGTGTAGTCGGAAAATGAACGAATGCCTAAATGAACAGCAAAACAAGCGTAATAGTAAACTACAGCTTTGAAACTTTCAAATTGTACTGCAGTTCTCCAGTAACTCGGGGTAAATGACCCAGTACAAGCTCGCTGCTTCTGATATGTCTCCTGGTTGCTTTAATACGCAAGTACCCCCCTACACACACACACACACACACACACACACACACACACACACACACACACACACACACACACACACACACACACACACACACACACCCCTACCTACTTCTGACATGCACACATACACACCCTTACCCACCTACTTCTTACATCAACATACCCCCGCCTACCTATTTCTTACACACACCTATTAAACACTTAAATGCACACACCTACCTCTCACTTGTACATTTGTCCACAGTCCAAACATCTTCTGGAATTCAAATTCCACACAGGTGAGTAGATGAAGGAATAAACCATTGAGTGCACAGGCATAGAAAACAAAAACAGGTCACAAACACCTGTTGCATCTGTTTGACTGGACGCAAAGGGTGTTCTTAAAGAAAAATGCCCTTAAAAAACAATATTTTTTTTGTTAATTAAAATAAAATGAATTTCCCCGCTTTGCCTGTGGGCACCCTTGCTGGATGGGAATGCTAGGGGTAGCAGGGATGCTGAGTGTTGCAGACCCTGATCCAATACCCTGCCTAGGGCTCCATTTGACCATGATCTGACTCTGGTGGCAGGATTGACTGGAATTCTGAGGGTCTGTTTTATAGCAGGGTTAAAGTTATTTATTTTTCTCTTTCTTTTACTCTATTAACTAGGTATAGCCCTGATCACATTTGACAAATTTCAGCATGGTTACAATTTTACATAAATAAGTGTTCATATACTACTGTACATGCTAAACTGTCTTCCTCTAGTAAATGCATGCAGGAAATAGTTGGATAAAAACAGTACATTTCAGCTATATAATACAGCTGAACAGACTCCACTATAATACTACAAAGCATAATATCACCAAACAGAAACCTGGTCACCTTGATTACACAACCTCCTTACTCAATGACACATGTGATGTAAAGACACATACTCTTCTATCATATAAATTAGGTTCACATGATACAAATGCATGAAATTTAAGAAAAAGGGCAAGTTACTAGCATCACTTTATTTTGGTATCCAAAGTTCAAGGTCACTTTATCTCAAAATCAACCTCCCAGGGATTAATTAACAATCATGTACACATTGTGCTAAGCCTACACGTTCACTCATATTTATGCAATGGTCTGTAGTGCTCATCGAATATGTAAGATGCCAAGCAATCCTACACATTCAGCAGTACTTGTTCATGGACAGAACACCTACTAGTAGCTACCTTCAGGTGGAGATGCATTGAAACACAGTATAAACAATGGGTTGCAAATAAGCTTAACATCAATAAGCAAGTTCTTGTGGATGGCACAATACAAGGCAAGGGCAGCTTGAAGTTTATAAATTAAAAGGCTCTGGAGCTTAAAGAAGAAAGTGTAGTTACATATCAATAAATTACTGTGCAACCACCACTAGTTATAATTATTGATCACTATAGAAGTACTCATGGCCATTAAAGGACACATCTACATAATTAAAAAATAATTTTTTGACAAAAGGAGATGAGAGGCACGTAGCTACGGTGTAACAATGTGAGTGAGGTGCATAAATAGGTAAAGTCAAGAGGTGAGATAACAGTTACCAAAGAAAGTGGATGCAGCAGTGGCTATTGCATATACTACAGGTAGTGCACAGTTACGGAACTTCGCTGGCATTGTCATGTATATTCCAGGGGCGGCTCATGCTATAGGACTGCAGCCCTCTCCAGCTATAGAAAGAAGAAAAAAAACATAAAAAAAGAAATCACAAGTCCCAGAACTCCACACATGCTTGCTTGGAGTTCCTGGAGCTTGCAGAACTCTAGACTGCTGTGTCAGCAGTCTGGATAGGGGGGAAGGCATCTCTGCCCTGTAGATGCCCAGAAGTCTATGCGGTGAAGACTGCATAGTAGAATGGAAGAACTCCAGACTGCATCATCTGTAGGCTGGTGCCTACTCTTACAGTGAAACCAGCCAGGAGGATAGTTGAGCCTGGGAACCAGCTGTTAGCTTGTGCAGGACACATTGAATGGGACTTACTACAATGTGAACTAAAGGAACCCTGAATGGGACTGACGATAATGAATTCAGGTAATGTGTGCATACTGGCAGCTAGATACATGGTGATAGGCTTGAACCCTGTACCTTGCATGCAGGTGGCAAGAGCCTGAATTCCCTACCCACCACCATTTGTAAAACATTTGCAGATTTTTGCCTCATATTTGTTCTGTTCTGTTCCTCATAAAAATCTGTGGTTTATGTATGTTTTTTCCTTACATACTTAGTAGTGCAGTGGTGCAGTGGTAGCATTATTGCCTGACAGCTACAGGTTCTCTGGTTTGATTCTTGGCTGGGGTGCTCTTTGTGTGGGTTTGCTCTGGTCTCCTACCATCTTACAAAGGCATGTGCCTGGAGTGTTTCTCCCTGGGCCTCTGCTGAAAATTGGCTTTTGTTCCAGGTTAGACTTCCTGGTTAACAAATGTTAAATAAATAAAAATAAAATCTGTAGTTTCTGTTTTTGTTTTCCTTGCACAATCAATAGTGAAGTCGTAACATTGTTACCTGACAGCTACAGGTTCTCTGGTTTGATTCTTGGCTGGGGTGCCTTCTGTATGGAGTCTGCATGTCCTCCCTGTGTTTGTGTGGGTTTCCTCTGGGTGCTCTGGCGTCCTCCCATCTTACAAAGACATGTGTCTGGAGTGTTTCTCCCTTGGTGTCTGCAGAAAATTGGCTTTTGTTCCAAGTCAGACTTTCCTGGTTAACAAATGTTAAATACATAACAATGACAGGTATTTGAATTTCAGACTTCATATTCTTCAAAAAGTACATGGTAACACAAAACCTTTTATTCTAGCACTTTTCTAAGTTTATAAGATGGATATTTGAAATTTGTCTCTATTTTTGGGACTGTATTCCCCCATTATTGGCTTTGTCCAGGTTTTGTGTGCTAAGGCTGAGAGCTGTGGTGAGAACTGAATTCACTGAATATGTTTGGAGGCTGTATTCCCCCATTACTGGCTTTGTCCATGTGTTTTTTGCTAAGCGGTTGAGAGCTATGGTGAGAACTGAATTCACTGAATATGTTTGGGGGCTGTATTCCCCCATTATTGGGTTTGTTCAGGTGTTTTGTGCTAAAAGGTTGACATCTATGGTGAGAACTGAATTCACTAAATGGTAGCCATTTAATTTCAGTCTTCCTCTCTTTCACAAAACAGCTGATTTGGCATAGTGGTATGTTGCTCTGATTATTTTGCACAGGGCCCTGGCTTCAAGACTTGGCAAGGAAATGTTTGGTGGTAGGACAGCATTTTATTCTAGCAACTTTCCAACATTATACAAGCAATGTTTAAAATGTGTCCCTGGTTTTGGGGCTTTTTTCCCCCACCAATAAATGTTGGCTTTTTTCAGATTTCTTGTGCTGCAAAGTTCAGAGATACAGCTGAGTGTCGAGTAGATTTTACAAGGAGCTAAGAGCTGCAGGGGAACAAAAGTTTAGTGCTGCTTCTGCTGAGTCATCTTGCATTGTTAATTGCACAACAGGTAGTGTACTTGCTTTTGATGCAGAAGGATGTGGGTTCTACTCCCACAGTACGTAGATGGATTGCTGATACTGTACTTTGTTGTAAACAGGGTGGATGCTGCAGTTCTTTTTGGTAAAGATACCTAGTAACTATGAACCTGTTATCAGTTTGCCATCCATTCCCTATTGCAATATTACTAGCAATTTATTCCTCAAGGGCAACCGACACTTTATTTGTAGATGAAACAATGAAATATAAAGTTGTTTGCTAGCAGCAAACTCTTCATTAGTTGCAGAGCTCTTTAATGTGGGATTATTTAAATGACTTTTACTTCTTCATAGATTGTGCATATTTACTGATACTGGTGGACTGTAGAAGTTTGAGTAGACTTTCATGATAGAATTGTTCTGAATTGGGCAGTTTTGCCATTATTGGTGCATGCATTTTGTTTCATTGTTTAGTGGACAAATGTTCAAAACAATACATTTAAAACACCCTCTAACAACTGTACTGTATTGTATAAGGAGTATAAGTTAATACAATCAGGATGGTGTATCAAAGAGCACGTGTATGTTTCATGTGCAAGGGGCCTATGATTTGAAAACAGCCCAAAGTTAATCTTTATCTGCCACTGGCAAAATGTATTTTCTTTGAATGTGGGTTTCAATGCTGTTTTAATGAATGTGAGATTCAAGGGCAGAGAGGTTTTAATGCTGTCTGTTTTCATTGTGAGACTGCATTGCTTTGTTTAGCAGATATCTATTAGTGTTTGTGCTGTAAAATGCAAAATAAAACTTTCAAATGAAATCCAGATCATCGCAGAAGTAAAGCAGTATGCACATTACAGTGTTTATGGTAAATGGGGCAAAATAACCAAGGAATGGGACATTGAAATGGCTGTGGGGGAGGCTCCATTCAACCATGATTTTGTGAGGGGAAAGGGCAACAAACTCAAAGACAGCAGCAGCTGAACCATGCCTTTTAACTGTCCAGATTTCTGCAGAATGAATAGATTTTTGCTTCTTATTTTTGGTTTGTTCCTCATAAAATTTGTGGTTTTCTGGCAAATAATTTAGGAATGAAGTAACTAAATAATGACAGACATTGAGTTTCAGACATCATAACCTTCAGAAAAATGCATGCTAAAGCAATACCTGTTATTCTATCAACTGTCTTACATTTATACAAGAGCAATTTTTAGTACTGTTTGTATATTCCCTCAATATATTTGGTCTTGTTCAGATTTCCTCTATTAAGAGTTTGAGAGGTATGTGCAAATAAACGCTTTATAGAATTAGGAATATCCAAACCTCTCAACTGTCCCCAGTTTAGGCTCAAAATGTTGCTCTCCCCCTAATAATTCCTCCACAAAATGGCAATTTTGGAAGAAAACGTGGAGGGTTTACAATTATAAATAACTGTAATGATCAGAGTAATAGATTACTTTTCTTTCAGAAATGCATGTAGATTCTCTTATTTTGTCAGCTGTTCAAGTTAACAGTACTAATATTAAAAAGGGTTCCTATCATATGTTTGAAGGTTTAAAACTTCAAATCACTAAAGGTCGACTTTTAATGATTGAAGTTTTAAAACCTCAAATCATGTAACGGAAATCACCATAGAGTGCAGGAAGGGAAGATTTTGCTTTACTGCACTGTAGTGCGATCTCGGAGTTGGTATATTTAAGTAACGGGTGGTGTGGGGCGTGCAGGGGGGCTTGCTCCTCTGCATAGAGAATTTTTTGTTTTTTTTTGTTTTGGGCTTAAAATGTTTTTTTTTTTTTTTTTTGACATTCGAAGTATTAAAAGTCCGATCATTAAAGTTCGAACTTTAGTGATTCGAACTTTTAATACTTTGATATTGTGATACAGACCCTATTAAAAAGGTGTACCTTCTTTGACAGTTTCACACTGTATTGTGTGGCAATTTTCTACTTTTGCATCACATTTTTGGTCCGTTTTTCATAAAATTGTGGTTTTCTGACAAATTAGTTTCAAATCATTAAAGACTGAAGTTAGAAAATAACGGCAGACATTTGAGTTTCAGATTTCATACTCTTCAGAAAATTCATACTAATGCAAGACCTATTAGTATTCTATTATCTTTCTAAGTTTATAAGAGCAATATGTAAAAAGTGTCCTTATTTTTGGGCTTGTGTCTTACTTCTATGTATGGCTTTGTCCAGATTTCTTGCTCTGAGGTTGAGAGGTATGAGTGTCAGAACAATCACCATCAGCCAGAGACATTTCAAATTGAGACATACTTGTTGCACTCCACTCCCCCATGTAGTGACTCTGGATGTGTCCAAGCAAGGCAAGGAGCAGTTATGCAGTGTAAGTGTGCAGAGTATTCCCCCATCCAAGGTAGACACAAGTACGACAGTGGCTTTTCATCTGTCCTTGATTTTGCAGAATGTTCTGGTTTTCTGTCATATTTTATACTGTTGATTTATGCTTCTTGTTATTTAGAAAATGCATGCTGTTGCAGTGCCCTGTTGCTCTCTGTTTAAGTAGCAATGCTTTAATGACCATCAGGTAAGCTTGTTGGAGATTGTAAGATGCAAGTAAGCTTTAATAAGCATACTGTTAAATAATTACCAACATTGAAAACCTTTTTGTTGTTGCTATGTAGAGAATATTTACATAACTAGATAACGTATAAGCCTTAGTTATTGAAATGCATATGACAGTATTTGTAATAAAGAACAGGATTACAGCACTTTCAGAAGCTCATTACATTTGTTGGAGACTTGCAGTCATCTTTGCAGGCTTTACCCGTAAAGTAAACTGCCAATCTATCATGTGTGGTCCATAACTTGTGCAGTAATCCTTTAAGCAATTTATCTTGAGCTTGTTTCTTGTTTGCTGTTCATTTTTTACTTTGATCATGTCTTCCCCATGAAACAAGTAAATAGTTCTTGTCAGGCAGCAGGTCTTTTTTGGATAAGAAAATTTTTACAAGTGGGGGTATCACAGAGATTGCTACTTTCAGCATGTTATTTGGTAATTTTATAAAGCTGAATATAAATTATAATTAGAACTGCAATGCCAGGAGAAGGGGTTTGACTTGAGGGCTGCTTGTTTTTTTTATAGTTGATTTTGACTGGCATTCCAGTAATGTATTTAAAAAGCAATTTATTTTTTCTTGCCTCACAACCTTTGCGTTTCCATCTAGATATTAAGTAAGCTGTCATGTAGCCAATGCAGTGAAATATTTTTTTCTTCTACACTTCATTTTGTCTTTATTGGACTCTCATAATGACTGTTTGGCACCCAGCACAGCATATTTTAATTAAAGTTCCAGTTGTTGTGGTTTTGAGCATAGCTCCACCCCTTTCTAGTTGGCCTCACCCCTTCCCATTGGCCCCACTATTCAGCTGTCTCCTGCAGCCTCCCTTTAATTTGAAATCACCAGCCACCACTGGTATATTCAGAAAGTAAACAAAGGCAATAATTTACATAGAAATTAACTTGTGTTTTAACACACATACAGGCTGAAGAACTTTAAACTTTTCCTTGACTTATATGTATTAAGGAACCAATAATTAAGTTGTGATGGCAATGTACACACATGTAAACATGGGGACATAGTGATAAGAGTCATGATTACCTCTACAGCCATTCTAATAGTAATAGTAATTATTTAAATAATGAGTTTTGGCAGCAGCCTGCATATTGTGAATGGTAGAAAGTGGCATACATGTCATGTATTTATGTATTGCAGTTCAGGAGGACCTGGCACATGTACTGAGCTGTCACTTTGAACAGCATATCAACAGAAGATTATGCTACTGTCCATACTTACAGTTGTCCAACTATAACAGATGTTACATGTGAAAAGTTGCAAAATGAGGACCAAGGTCATGTGACATATATTAAGATGCACATTAATCAAGGTAAATCTCATGTGTAGTCATGCCCTTGATGACTGGGTTGTGTCTATAGGAATGTCATTATATGCATATGATGTATGTATGTGTGATAGGAATACCACACATGAATAGTTAGCACGTAGAAGACTGAGCCCAAAACAACATACATGCTATCGTATTGCATAAGGAGATTGGGTAAATGGGAAATGTTTTACCTTTCATTTCAAACAGACTGCAGTTTAATGCATTTTTTAGGAGTGTAATCATCCACACTATGCGTGTCCTTCCTACTGCAATTGCCACATAATACAAAATTCTGTCTAACTGCACTCCTGAATGCTATATAGCCTCATGTTGCACATCAAAGTTTGCCCAAAATTTAGCTTTGTAAACACATTAACAATAATTGCATGACAGCACACAACCATAACTCACAAAATGGTGCAACAGTAACATCTATCAGTAAGTGAACTATTGAAAATTTTAACTTCACATACAACAACTGTACACAGGCCTGTAACAATTGTTGTTAACCTTTGCACATAGCTCACTAACTCCAGTGTGTGGACACTGGCAAAGCCAAATTGCTGGAAGCTAATTCTAGTAAGTTTTGACAAATAAGAACAAGTCACAGCATCTGTCTCATGATAGCGATTACTTAATGTACTTTGTGCTAAAATTATGCTTATCTACTACATCATTATACTGGCCATGGTCATAAGTACAGCAATGACTGCATTAACATCATCTACCCCCACAAAACCAC
Organism: Protopterus annectens; assembly: GCF_019279795.1. Taxonomy (NCBI): domain Eukaryota; kingdom Metazoa; phylum Chordata; order Ceratodontiformes; family Protopteridae; genus Protopterus; species Protopterus annectens. Next base: position 528,834,065 of record NC_056739.1, on the reverse strand, counting down.
AGGAAAGTACAATAACATATGTCCAGTCACACTGACCACATTGCAGCATGACACACATCAATAACTAATGATTAAGCTATTCTTGCCTTTAGCAATATATTGTGAATAAAATAATAACAGGATTATGTAAATGTGTCCATTAAGTCATAGACTAAAGAGCATTCCTTTTTTTAAAGCAAATCATATATGTAAGCATTCTCTGACATTTTGTGTAGTTACACCTTGCCAGACTTGAATACTTGCCTGAGGTCATACCTCACAGAGCTGTGCAACAACCTATGATGTCACAGAAAGAAGAATTCCTGATGTGTTGTGAAGCACACACTTAAGGAGGTGACATCACTAGTGTGTTTGAATGGTCCCTCCTGGACAGAGGAAGTCAGGATTAACTACCATAGACTCTTATCTCTGTGAAAATTACTCACCTAACCGCTAACAATTGGGGTAACTCGAGATAAATATGGCTAGGTTTTTAAGGGCTCTAGGCACATTAACATAGCAACCTTCTATGAATCTATGGGTTTGCTATCATAATTTCAGACATGTTTGTTTTGAGTACTTATGTACGTGAAAAACATTGCTGAAAGTTATGATAGTGACTGAGAAAAAAACAAAAAAATGTTGACAATTCGATTTTGAATTGTCAACATTTTTTGAACATACTACAATATCTGGTGGCATACAACACATATTTTGCAGGGGGGCTGCACCCCCCCCCCAAACCCCTGAAACTTATATATAAAAACTCTGAGATTGCACTACAGTGCGGGAAAGGGTACAGTTCCCAATCCCCACTATAGTGAAATCTCCATCCAACATGCCAAACTCAGCAAACGTACACTACCATTCATTGTTCTGCAGTCCGTATGTTTTTTTTCACACATATAAACCTGTGCAGACTTACATTCAAATATCTGTTGTTGCACACTGCAGCTGTGATGTTGTGGTGATAAACTGAATCTATGAACTTATAAATTATGATGAATAGTAAGGACTATAGGCCACACATATCAAAGTTATCTTATTTATCATGTATTATACACACTTCTATTGTTACAACCCAAACATTGGATGTTGTAAATGTACTTCAATTCAAGTACCAAATAAGTTTTTAGCTGTCAATACTAACTTCAAAACATCCCAAGCTGGATTTAAACTCTACATTATTTGTGCTGTCAATCAGACCTTACTGTATGAACACATTAAGCCACAGAGAAAGTTACACAACAGCTTTTTCTTTTTGCCCCATTCCTTACTGACCAGAGTGCTAACAGAAGCACAAAAATGTCAGCCTTATTTGTGATACTGATGGCATTCCAAATTAAATTTTTGAGTGTTTGCCTTGGGAAGTAAACTGTCATTTGTTGATAGTCAACACTGGTATTGCCTAGTATTTAGTGCCAAGCAATGCATAAAGGATGAAAACAAAAAAAAGAAGAAAAACATTTGTGATGATTTCTCATCTCTGAGGGGTTATACCATTAAAATGCTGACAATAAGGATTCCCACTTTCATATAGAAATTGCCCTGATAAGATCTGAACCATGAAACCATAGCATTAGAATGAATCATTGACAGGAGTAACAGTGTTTGCTACTTCAGCGTAGACTTTATGAGGTAGAGAAAATAGAGCACATATACTCAAGCATTGTAGCTCTAACATTTTACATTTAGGGAGCACTATACCCATTTTCTCACACTTGTCCTTTGTCATTTCACAGTAAAAGACTGGTTAAATTAGATATCTACACAAGTTAAGCTACTGAAACATGTCACAATCCAAACAAATATATGCAATACAAGAATGGGTTTTTCCATTGATATATATATATATATATATATATATATATATATATATATATATATCTACACACACACACACACACACACACACACACACACACACACACATGCATATAGATACTTTTTATTCAGAGGCACAGTTACCTCTTAACCATAATTTCATAAAGTTTGTATAAAGGTTATCTCTTATTTCAGTCAATGTAACAACAAACTTTGCTGTAAGCCTATCCTGACACACCTTCTGTTAGTGTGCATCCAAGTAGCAGAAGTGTGAAACACTTAATTAGCAAAAGCAGTGTCTCAAATTAGTCACACTCCCAAGGCATTGAGAAGCCACACTTCTGAATACTCCCTCTCTAATACTGCTAGGGCATGTGCATGACACCATGTAAGTCCTCACACCATGTTTACCCATCCAGCACTTAGAATGGATTGACTAATTCAAGAATGATAAAGATCTGATAACTGATTTACACATTCATGTGTACAGAGAGATTAATCTTCATGATACAAGCACAACCTGGGACTAAGAAATGTCTATTGTGTTAGAGAAGACTGCTTGGATGCACCAACCGCTTCAAAACTTAAGAGACTATTGTTTGATTGAGTTTAATTTCTGTAATTTCATTCTTTTGGAAGAACTTTACTAAAATTCAAAATTTAAGGTATGCTATGTTCTTTATAAGTAATACTTATTATTCTTAAATTTTCTGAAAAAAATTGCGTGGTGTCTACACTTTGCACATTTGTATTTGTGACAAATGTATAACACTTGCTGTTGCAATCACCCCCAAATTATGTTACATGAATTTATGGAAATATTTCTCTGAGGATGTTAACACATTTGTAACTTAGAAGAAATTAAAATGTTAAAGTGATATTTCCAAAAATGTTCTGTGGTAAGATTGTTGTGTATGCCTGACATAAACAACTCTTATCCAGTTAGAAGACTGTATTCTTGCCATTTGAATTTTCTGGATTAGGAGAATGGTTTATTTGTTGGAGATCTTGGCATTTTATTATAAAACTGAGTGCTGTCTACATTTTGCAATGTTCTTTTTGTAAGGAAGATTTAATAGTTGATATTGCAATCATCACTACCATGTATAACATACAAATGTTATTTTCTACACACATCCTTAGGTTTCTTTATAGATATCTAAATATAGAACATATTTTAAAAGTGTCATGCTGTATACTTGTTTCATTGCTAATATTGTTATATATTATAGACATTAATGCATTTCTTTAATTTAATTCATTTCTGTTATTACTGTTATGGTGATGGTGGTGGTGGGCTGTTGAATTTTACAGTGATGTGTTAGATGTGTACATTCATATAGATTAATTGTGCACAAGTTTTTGGTCTTGATGTTTGCATAAATGAATACTTCGAAAACATTTCTCTGCCCATTGTAGATCAGCTTATAAGCACACAGCCTTTGCTGATTTTTCTGCTATCTGTTTTTTTTTTTTTTTTTGGCTAAAGTACAGGGATATGGGACATTAAAAATCTGGGCCATGTAAACCTGCATTTTCAAATGCTGAAAATGAGGTTATAGTCTAGGTCCTCCATCAACACGTCTCATACATCTTAGTGAAATCTTTAGCTGACAAGCCCTTCATTGCACATGTCTGGTGGCAGATGGTTGATTATATGAATGCTGTGATTACCAAGCTATCAGACATAGGGTTAGTGACATGATAACAAAGGCAAAAAAGAGAGCCAGGGCTGCTGCAAAAGAATAGGGAGTTACTGTAGGTGGTTCTGCAAAAATATCCCCACACCCTGAGATGGAAGAGTTCCTGTTGACTATAAGGGATCCAGGCAGCTCAGAGGATTTGCCCAGTGCTGTGATGGATGTGGGGGCAGAGGTGGAAATAAACCAAAAGATGTCACGGCAGATGATCCAAGTATGCCATTTTTCGAATAAACAAAAAAATGTATAATAGCCAAACTTATGTATTTCAGCTCATTGCTGACATACTCATTAAGTCCAGTCCATTGTCATCTGTTGACTGTGTGCACATGTGCATGTACAAACACACATACAGACACGCACATGTACACACACACACACACACATACACACACACACACACACACACACACACACACACACACACACACACTCACACACACACACACACACACACACACACACACACACACACACACATATATGTCCACCAGTTACAACTCCTATATAGAATGTGTATTTTTCAGATATTTTGATTATGATTAAATGAATGCTTAAATAAGAAAACGAGCAAGTAAAAAAGAATCATCTGCTTACTGTTATATGATGCAAGTAGTTGAAATTGTATCCCCCATATACAGCTTTTTGGCATATTGCTTAACATTTACCCTTAGATTTTTCTTAGCGCAACTTAAATTTATCAATTTACTTTATAAAGTTGAATCATTTTAAGGGCATGTGAAATTTTAGATACAATTAAGTCTGTAGAAAGAGTTGATATCATTTACTCTATGAAATCTAGAAATTGCTACTCCTTTTAACTCTATGTGATATTTCTGACAGACCAGCAGAATGATTTTAATTCATGGACATTGAGATATGAGACACACACACACACATACACACGTACACAGATTTATCCACCAGCTACACCCACTTTATTGACTTTGCACACCTCAAATGTCTGATTGTAATAAAAATGAATGAATGAATAAATAAAGAAATAGCCACAGTAATATATTTCAGTTAATTACTCTCAGTTACATATAATGCACACACATACAGACCCACTGGTTGCAGCTACTTTATTAATTCTGACACCTCAGATATTTGATTGTGATCAAATTAATAGCTCAATAAATAAGTAAATATTTGACACAGTAATGTATTCATTAAACTCTGTCAAATATGATTTTCACTGACAGAGTTTACTACATTTATTTTGTTGAAAATAGTCATGATAATCTGCAAGAAATATGAATTCTAGGACAATAAAATGCTTTTTGGTGTATGGCTTGGATGTATGCAAGTAGGTTGGGTTTTCTTATAATGCAAAAAACATTTGGATATACTATATTTTGGCATTATGGGTAGCAGTTTGTGTCAGTCCTTGTGGGCTGGCTTACAGTAAGGGCTAGGAAAGCAGTAGATCATCTTCTGCTAAGCTAACCCTTTTGACTTCTTCAGTTTTTTCTATTATCCTTATTTTACTTTCCAGATAGAATTGTAGCACTGGAAAAGTCAGAGGAAGACAAGATGTAGTTTAGAAGTGAACAGATACAGTCTCATGTCAGGGGACAGCAGCCCCCTACCAAATGTAGAACTAGTGATCATCTCCATGCTCATCTGGCTGTGTAGGACTAGTTCATTTTTCAGCTCAGAAATCTAGCTTCCTCTGGTAACAGCTGTCTCTGACATATATGTCATAGTACCTAATAAAGGTTAAAACAACTATAGAACAAAGTATAAAATGGAAATGATGCCTGCCAAGTAAAGCACCCTCAGTACCAAAGCAAGTATATGAAGTCCAAAAGTAGAGGATGCAACCGGCTGTGAATAAATGTCCACCAGATATTCCAAAAACTGTCATTTAATGAAAAAACACACAAACATGCAAAAAATGTTTGTGTGTTTTTTCATTAAATGACAGTTTTTGGAATATCTGGTGGACATTTATTCACAACTATAGAACAAAAAATATTTTCATTAGCATTATACTTCATAATATGATGTCTTTACTATGAATAATTGTTTCTTGTTTAATTAACATGGAATTATTCAACCTCACATCTAATACTTTGGAACTTTGTTACTAAAAATGGTACTCCCAAAGTTGCAAAACACAACATATCTATATATATATATATATATATATATATATATATATATATATATATATATTTTTTTTTTTTTTTTTCTGAGCAAAGGTCCTCTTTAGCCACATGTAAAGCTCACATTCTCATTATTTTCCAAGTCTAGTTCCTATTACTAGACAGCAGCAATCTTCCACAATCTTTCAGTGATGACATTCTGAGTATCAGTCATTTGACTGCTGACAAATAATAGTTCCCTTAATATAACATTTCAAACAAATATGTGCATTCTTTTCAGCTTTAACTGACTTTTTAGACACCAATTACATCATTGTAAGCAGCTTTATAAAAAGATACACTATCGCTATAACTACACAAGGGACTTATATCAGTGCCAGTTTTATCTATCACAGGTTGGCTACTCATGTGACCCTGTATGATAACTCCAAAGATTTTTTTTTAATATTAATAAAAATGTGTAAATGTTACATTTTCCTAATTACATATGTATATCGCCATAAGGACAGATACACAAAAATGGATATTAGCTTTGTCTTTCAAAAATCAGTCAATTCACAGGGTGGAATGCCATTCTTTTTTGTAAGGTGTATAACTCTGGCAATATTAGCAAAAAGTTGCACATTTTATATATATTTATAAGCAGGTAAAATATCTTATAAATTACCTGTGCATATAGAGCATATAGTTCCAGTATTATTTTTCCCTGTAGACTAGTCTGTCTCACCTCATGTAGTAGTTAATGTGATTATATTTCAGTTTTGTGAGTACATAATAAGATGATAAAATTGACATAACAAACAAGAACATCAGTGGAACAGGCAATGTGCAAGTGATGATAATTCTAGATAAAAGATGATAATTAGCTGAAAGATATGGAATGGTGTTACTGCAGGTGAATGATTAAACAGGATGAGACCTAGTAGTGAACCATATGGTGTCCCCACTATCAAACCTCTTATCTTTAGAGTGGGGTCCATTCACTTTCCACCTCTTTATTTTGTTTATTAAATATATTAGTAATGGATAACTGCATTACACGTCTTTTGCATTAAAAGTCTTTTTCTCCCCAGAATATTATCTTTTCATGTTAACTGACAATTTTTAGTTTTATCCTTGTTATGATAGAAAAACGCAGAGTGAGGAATCTGGCTGTGTTCTTAAGTGATCAGGCCCTGAGAGGGACACCATTCTCTATGTCCTGCAGATATTTTTCTCAGCTAGCCCATGGGACAATATTGCTCATCTTAACTGGTGCCGATACTGATCTTAACCAATACTGTACCCACTGATGGGGAACCATATACCTGCCACATATGAATCTATGTAACTTCCCTTATGGATGTGGATATGTTCTCTAACAGTTATTGAACGACTTCTCCGTCTGTGTGTGGCTGGACATACATATCCCAATCTGATCCAGAATATGGGCTTTCAATAATGTAAATAGCTAAGGAAACACAGTATTATATAAGACTCTACATCTCAGTTTGATATTTTATGTTTATTCCTACATTTACAGAACTCCAAGGTTTAGCAATTTTTGGGTCCAATTCAGCTAATTTTAATGGGACTGCCAATCTGACCACTCACATAGCATCCCACTGCCTCATGCAACCTACTTCTACTGCTGACCTCCTTGAATTAAAATGATTTCAAATTAGATAGCAGGAATATATGCTATCATTGTATATTAAAACCAAGTATATTTATTTGTTAGCTTGTATTTAAAAAATGTTAAAATATTTTTTTACTGCTGTTTGTTAACCAGGATAGTCCAACTGGCCTATGCATGACCCCTTTTCAATGGAATCCTGAATAATACAATTATCAATCTAGCCTGGTAAGTTAAGCACTCTGCTCAGATTACCATCCTTGGGAGGTGCTACAGACAACACCAAGCACATCATGTTACTCTGCAGAAGGCTTCTTTGAAGCTCATCACATTTTGTCTCCCATGGCAAATGTCCATAGATGCCTGGAAGCATGTGCTAATTCACTCACTGGGTTTGGGATTTATGTTTGTGGAGTGACTGGTGGGCAGATAGAGCAAGATAAATTTCTAATCTCCATTATACATTGTCATCTCATGATATCTGCTATCTGTTTCATCATTCATGAGTTTGGAATTATCTCTTGTGCTTGTCCTGAATTGTAGGAAGTTCTTGCAAAGCTAATTCTCATATCTTGTTGTAGTGAGGATTTTTTCACAAAGCACATACAACAGGATGGTACAGTGGTGCAGCCATTTACATTGTCACCTCATGGCAAGATGTTCTCCGGTTTGATTCTCAACTGCAGTGCATTCTGTGTGGAGTCAGCATATCCTCCCTGCATTCATGTGGGTTTCCTCCAGGTGCTCCAGTTTCCTCCCGTGTTACAAAAATATACATATGGAGGATTTATCCTCAGGCCTGCACTGAACATTGGCTCATTCCTGGTTCCAATTCAGACTTTCCTGGTAAGCAAATGTTAAATAAATAAATACATACTGATCTAAATTAGAATTCAATTCTCAACAATAATAATGCTAATAATAACTTTGGGCATCTCCTTTGAAATGATATTGCTCGCACACTACTCCATTTGCAACTATTTCTGACAGATTATTTTTATTTATTAATTTGCTAAATTTGGTAACTTGACTAATACTTGCAGATCATTTTCAACTATAGCTGAGGCCACATGGACAGCAGTAAATATTAAATGAAGGAATAAAGAGACAATATTTTTGGCAAGAGGGAGGAAATGAGAATTCCTTAAGAAAACACACATGGATGTAGGGAGAACATGCAAAATATACACCGTTCAGCTTTCTACAATACACTTCCTCCTAAAACTCTTCCCATATCCAGACCAATCATTTTCTGTTTTTTATTTTTATTTTTTTAATCCTTCCCATTATTTTTATGTGGTTTTGAAATTTTGGGATTCCACTACATTCTATTGTTTTTACTGCAGCTGCTCCAGTGGTGTAGAGGGATAAAGCCCTGAACTCAACCCAGTCAACCTTCATTTGATTACTGGCTTAGGCGATTGATGTACTGGCAGGGAAGGATGGGCATCCCCATTCTGTGGGGTGGACAGCTTTGTGGCATTTCCCATGGTGATGTCTGGTGGAGACGGAGGACTTTGCATTAGGAGGGGTGGTGGGCATGGCTGAGCTGCTGCTGATGTGGATCGATACATTGCATGCCTTTATTGCTTGCTTGCTCCTTGGACACTACCACAAAGACCACAACTGGGGGAAAGTAATGGGGTATGCCCAAGCACATAATCACAGCTGATGGTGATGGCTAAGACCTCAAGGATGCCTTTAGGTTTCATTACTAGCTGCTGCTGCATTTAAGTCCAGTAGATGGGGAAGCTGGCAGATCCAGCATGCAGGTGGAGTTCTAGGTAGGAGAGCTGTAGGATGAAACATGAGCAAAAATTGCTTAAAGAAAAGAAAAAAATTGTTTTGTTACTGCTTCTCTTCTTTTAGTCAAGGTAGATCTTCTATTTCTAGTCACCTTTGATGTCCTCCACTACACACACACACACACACACACACACACACACACACACACACACACACACACACACACACACACACACACCTCATGTCCCACCTCAGTGGTATTACGTTGCTACTATCTGCAAATGTAGCAAGTGTTTTTTGTCATACCATTGAATTGATATTATTCTGTCACTGGTGTTGTTGAGTAGAGGCTACTTCACCTCACTGTATCTGTTCTTTTTTATGTGTGTGTGTGTGTGTGTGTGTGTGTGTATGTGTGTGTGTGTGTGTGTGTGTGTGTGTGTGTGTGTGTGTGTGTGTGTGTGTGTGTGTGTGTGTGTACACCTGCTTACTAGTGTTTGTTGTTGAGATTGACTATTCTAGTTATTTTTTGATGTTTACTAGCAGCCAATCATATATCCCACATCAGCAAGAGAAGCAAAAGAAATACAGTGCCACAATTAGTATTATTATCTTCTGTGACAGCACCAGGAACAATTCACAAAACTAGACGGCTGGTTCAACCCTAGTTTTGGGTTGAATACCTAATAGCACCAACTGATTATCCTGAGAGCATAAGCAGCTAACACTGTGATAGAGACAAGTGGAAAGATACCACAGTATTAATAATACTAGGCTAGCCAATAGTGCAGTGCATTACAGGAAATGTAGTCTTCTCCATCATCAATGATACTCATAGCTACTGCAGAAGCTAGACTACAAGTAGAAAAATGTCCAGTACATTGCCTTAGTGTCTTCCAGGCAAATCTTGTAGATCACATAAGGCATGATGATCTTGTTATAGCCTAGTTCAGTTCATTCTCTGGGAGAGTGGGACCCTGTTGGACCAAATAAGTGAAAATAGCAGTAGTGTGGATAGGAAAGGACAAGAAGAGCATGTGCCCAGGGCTCAAATTGTTGGAGGGCACAATCAATCATTACCAATCTCTAATACAATACTGGCTTTTAAAAGCCAGTATTGTATTTGTGGTCAAACCTGAGCTTTGTAGCACGCCATTGTGGCAAGCAGTTTGGTACAGTTTAAAAGTAATTTGTGGTCAAACCTGAGCTTTGTAGCACTCCATTGAAGCAAGCAGTTTGGTGCAGTTTAAAAGTAAAAAATAAAATCACTTTTTTGTCTAAAACTTGATTGTTGTAACACTCTATGCAGGCAAGGTATAAATTGTAGCAACTGCTTGCTACATTTGTAACAAGAGGTTTGTTATAGTTTATAAGAAGAATTTTTTAAGTTTAAAATGAGTGCTGTAGTGCTCTGTGCAGGCAGGATATAATGTGTAGTAACTACTTGCTACACTTGATAGTCTATAAGAAAAAAAAACAATATTATTATTGTTTTTTTAATGAAATGTAGAAGGGTTGGGGTATGGCAGAGAAATGGGACCTGAATGGCTAGACAGGAGGCATGTTATTGTATATCTAACCACCTGATTGGTGCGCTGGTGGAAGGAATGTCCATTTTTTTTTTTTTTTGCTCTTTAATTGAAGAGATGAGGGGAGTGGGGCACTGACTCATTGTACCAGCACAGGGCACTGGTTGAACCAGCTACACTTCTGCAAAATAGCCAAAGGATGGCATTGCTAATAGGCTAAATTATAATAAATTATCATATTGGATCTCTACCTACCAGATTTCTGGGAAGTGAATAAAAGAAAAAAATGGAGGGTTATAGGTGAGATACCTGTATGTGGATTGTGTGGATGTCAATTAAATTAGAATAGATTGGAAAAAATACATTTATCTATAGGACTTTTGTTTTCTCTCATGCAGGTATTAGTGAAAGAAATGGTATATCAGCATTACATGGAATTTGTAACCTACATGGTGAGGTTGTTGTTTTTCTTTCAGCTTTTCCCGTTTAGGGGTCGCCAGAGTGGAACTCCGGTCTGCTAATGATTGACAGTAGATTTTTTACAGATGCCGAGGTGCCAGCTCAATGCCCAACCTTCAACGAAGATGCGCCCATTCTTCACATGTCTTTCGAATGCCACTCGACTGTGGGGAGGACATGCAGACTCCACACAGAAGGCACTCCAGCCGAGAATCGAACAGGAGAACCTCTTGATGTGAGGTGTAAAGGGCATTTTTCTTTTTAGAATTGCACAGATTTATTTTGTTTATTTCCTATAAACATACAGCTATTTGTTTAGTTTATTTTTCAGATATTAACTTTGTTAATTATGTAAATAGTCTGGTCTTTCAACCTTTTTCAAACTATCATCAAAGATGTTGCAGTTAACAATCATTTATATTGTAAAGACAGAAGGGAATCTAAGCATGTAAAAGGTAAAATGATAAAGGTGAAATGCAAAAAAAAAAAAAAAAAAAAAAAAAACAGAAAGCAAATCATCAATGCACCTTACAAAGTAAAATAAATGCAAGGTAGTAAAACTTGAAAAATCTACAAAATGTTCATAGGTTCATAGGTTGGTACTAGGCTATCAGCCCTAGGGCCTATACAAGCCTAGCCATAACAATTCCCTGGCTATTTCTTCCCACATTATTTACTTTCCTGGACCCCTGTCTAGCAGGGTGACTGACGCGATCCCTGGGGTGAATTTCCTTTCTCCCATCCAATCGTCAAGGTTCCTCTTGAAGAGGTCCAAAGAGGCACTCTGCTTGACATGTATGGGCAATCTATTCCAGAGTCTGGGGAGTCTCTGGGTCAGGAACCTATCCCTCCAGCATGTTTTGTGTATTGTGATGACAAGGTTTAGATCCCTGGAGCATGTAGCTCTGAGGGATTGGGATTTTTTAAGTGTAGCATGTCCAACAGCTCTGGGTTTGACATGGCCTTGTATGTTAAGCAGAGATTGCCTCTGAGTAGACGATATGCGACAGAGTATAGCTGGAGTTTTTTAAGGTGGTCAGCATAGGGCATCTGCTTTAGGCCTGTGATTCTTTTAGTGAGGTATTTCTGAGGCCTTTCCAGTTGTTGCAGATGTCTTGAGAGGTACATACCAAATGGGGCGTTGTATTCTATAATGGGTCTAATGAGGGATGAGTACAGTGGGACAATGACCTCCTTTTTCTGGATGAAAAGCTCTTCGTGATGAGGTGTGCCACATAGAAGGATTTCCTGACTGTTGTGGCGATGTGGTTATCGAAGGTGAGACCACTGTCCACCTGTGTCCCTAAGTCTCTTATCACACTTTCTATGTTTAGTGTACTGCCACCTATATGGTAATTCATGGATACATGTTTTTCCCAAAGGGGATAACAATACATTTCTTGGCATTGAGCTTGAGCCCATGGCTCTGGCACCAAGCATCTGTTTCTGTAAGGCCCTTTTGTAGAGTATCCACATCATTTGGGGATTCAATAATGGCTCCCAGTTTGCAGTCATCTGCAAACTTTGTTAGCCAGAGTCCCTTAGTGTTGACCTGTACTTCAGAGAAGTAGATGCCAAACAAGAGCGTCCCCAGGACTGAACCCTGAGGTACTCCACTTGTCACTTGTCTGGAGCTGGATTTGGAGTCAGCTACTTTTACAGTGTGGGTTCTATCAGTAAGCCATTTAGCAACCCATTGGGTGACATAGGGATTAATGCCCAACTTAGTAAGTTTATCTATGATTCCAGAGTGGGGGATGGTGTCAAAGGCCTTGGCAAGGTCTAGATAGGCTGTGTGGACCACCTTACCCTTGTCCATGGCTCTGGAGACTGATTCAAAGAAGTCAATCAGGTTCAGGAGACAAGATCGGCCCTTCACAAACCCAAACTGGATGGGGTCCAGTGTTTGAAGGTTGCCAATGTCTTTGTTTATATGTTCCATGATAATACGCTCCATGGCCTTGCGGATAAGGCTTGTCAGACTGATGGGAAGGTAGTTTCCAGGATCCAAGGTGGATCCCCCCTTGTGGATTGGGATAACTGTATCTCTGCGCCACTCAGTGGACATGAAACCTGAGGTGAGGCTATGATTAAACATGACACTTAGGTGAGGTGCCAGTTCATATTGTAGTTCATGTAGTACACAGCCCAGGATGTCATCTGGTCCCATGGATGCTGTATTCTTGGCTTTAGAGAGTGTGTTTTGTACCCGTGTGGCCATTATTACTGGAATTTGGCAAACTTCCGGTATTGAGATGGGCCATTTAGGGGGTGAGAGGGGGGGTGAAGTTGGCACTGAATCGATCTGCCAGGATATTGGCAATATCCTTCGGATCAGTATATTTAATAGGTTCATAGGTTCATACTAGGCTATCTGCCCTAGGGCATTTATAAGCCATTCTGTTTTAGCTCAGAGCAGATCTGAGCATTGCCATTTAGATTCTTGACATAGTTATAGAATGCTTTGTGGTTGTCTTTGGAATCTTTGGCAATTTTATTTTCATAACTAGCTTTGGAGGATTTTATGAGGCATCTCAGTTTCTTACTGAGGCTAGTAAGGGAGTTTTTTGAATCCTGGGATTTTCCTCTTTTCTGCAAAAGTTTCTTCCTTTTGTTGTAAAGTTTGTTTATGGCAGGGGACCACCAGATTGGCTTCCTTTTTTGGATGAGAGCATTTTGGTTCTATTTGGGATGGCACGATTCATGCATGAGTGGATGTGCTCGTACAGTGCCTTAGTGTAGGATTCAGCAGTTGAACTTTCAGTTCCCGTCTGCATGGGTGTCATGACGTTTGTCACTTCTGACTTGAGTAGCATGAAGTTGGCTTTGGAGAAGTTTTTTATGGTGGTTTCTTTACTGGGGGGTGGGGGTGGGATGTGGATGTTAAGGGTAATTAGCTTATGGTCAGACCTGACTAACGAGGGGGTGACCATAAGTATGGAGCATTGATTTCCCATGTTGGTAATGACCAGGTCTAGGATATTGGAGCCCCTGGTGGGACTATGGATTACTTGATCCAGGGCGTTGGAATTTATGAATTCCAAGAACCGTTGCGCAAAGGTGTTGGGACATGGGTAGTTTTCCCAGTTAATGGCAGGGTAGTTAAAATCACCCAGTATTAGGGTGTTTGGTTCTATCTTAATATTTTCCAGTATGTTTAGAAAGGTGTAGTGAGAATCTTGGGGTATGGTGGGGGATCTGTAGCAAGCTACAATTTGGATTGCAGTCTTACCTAGTGTTAGTTGCAATTGGAGAATTTCAGACACATTGTGTTGGCCAACTAGCCTGGTGGTGTGAATATCCTTGGTGAATATTGACACTCCTCCACCTTTAGTGTTTCGGTCCTGGTTTGGTGGCCGAAAAGTGTGGTAAGAGTTGTAGCCTGGTATTGCAGGGGTGCTCTCTGGAGCCTTGAACCAGGTCTCAGTTACTGCACAGATATCGATGTTCTCCATTTTTAGGAGTGCCTCGAGAGAGTGCATTTTGAGGTTTAGACTTCTAGCATTGAGTAGCATTACCTTCAGATTTTGCATGCTTGTACCTGTTACAGTGGTGGTTTTGTCCTTTGAAGTTTGCCTAAAAAAGGCACTATAGGGGTGGCAAGAGCCTTAGCCAGTAACCTGAATCCCAGGGGCGACAGGTGCAGACCATCTCTGGCAAAGCATCGTGGTCTGTCAATCATGTCATCCCAGGCAGACAGATACTGGATCCCCTTTGAATGACACCATAAGCTTAGCCAATTGTTGAAGTCAATCATTTTATCCTTATATTGTGGTATCATTCTGTTCAAAGCCTTTTGCATTGTATAAAGAAATAAAAAGTGAAATACAAATAGCACAAAACAAAAATATACAGTGTAGGTTTTACTTAAATAAGCATATGTATGAGGAATGAGACTATATTAAGTATACCTCCTGAAATACAATTAAAATAGTATAACATGTATTTATACATTGTTATATGGGTTATAATTTTGGGTGAGTGTAGCACATGACAGCAATTCATTTCTCAGTACAATTTGCTGTAGGTGGTTGGGCGGTAATTTACACCAAGTGCTGTTATTCATGATATGATGTTTATTATGAATAAGCGTTTCTTGTTTATTACTTCTAGTACTGTATCTTTATGAACTTCATAGTGAGACTGCAAAACATGGCAATTAGCTTTTTCCGATTGTTCTATGTTTTTTATACTCCCACTGTTTATTTTATTAATAATTTTTGAAAAGCGTAGTTTTAAGCATCATAAAGGAAATTGTAGTAGAAAAAATTACCCTTGTTTCAACCTCATATAGTGTAGTTTTACAAAGAAGTTAATTCATGTAGTGCATGTAGCATCATGATTCTACTCCAAATTTATGAAAAAAGACAACTTTGCTAAGCAACTTTCTGACATAAAAAAGCTCTCCTTCCCTCTTAATGAAATGTCCTCAGTACCGTTAAGCTCTATTGTCATGCTATAGCATAGCAGTAACAACTAGACAATGGGATCTGAAGTATTTCCCATCTTCACAAGCTGTTATATATATATTTGTCACAAAAAATGGCAGAATGATGTACCAAACAGCTTCTAAGCCACTTGTTCTGCAGATGGGCACTATGGTTGGCTTGTGTTTCTCTCTTAAGGGTTCTTTGGCTTTCAAAACTATAAAACAATTCACCACCCTGTACTTTTTCTGTAACCAGATAAAGTTCCATGCACTACAAAATAATTATGATTTAGCCTCTCAGAACTCATAACTACTTGTACTTCACAGAATGCTGCAATTATGCTCTAAAATGGTAAAAAGAAAAGCTTCTTAAGCTCCTTTCTGATGTCAGAAATGTGCTTAACAAGCTTTTGTTGAGGGTCTTTAAGCACTGCTAAGATCGGTCTAATACTATGGATTGGCAATAGTTAAGAAAGGACAGCAAAGAAAACCAGCAAAAGGTAAAACAGGTTTAAAATCTGTTAGATACTTCAGTCTGCCACACTTATGTACAAAAAGCATGGCAGAACAAAATGCCTAACAGCTTTTACAACATTTTGTTTTTCTGACAGGCACTTTGTTTCTGCATGCTGTCTGACAGAGCAAACATGTTTTCACAGCTTTCTTCTTTTTTATTCCTGTAAAAGGCAGGTCATGCAACAGACAAAGCTCCATGTACTGGATAATATTATGATTGGGCCTCAGCAATTATAGGCCATTCACAAGACTCTATATTATTTTTTTTGACATGGATATCTCTCATGAACTTCACTTATATCTGACTTTTGAGGTGAATTTCTTGCCATCCATGTCTTCAACACATACTAAGCTGGTTATTAAAAGATCATAGTCCTCTATTGTAAATATAAAGTTTGTCAATATGGAAATATATAGCTCCTAATGGAAATCTCGAGGCTTGTCAATGAAAAAAAAAATGAAAATACTTGAGATGACTGAATATTGGAAGTCATTCTTCCCCTTTAAACTTGTTTTTTTACCAGGGTTAAAGGCTGCATCCTTTGCAAACTTACAGATAGCAAATCAGAAATAGCCATCCCATGGAGAAAAAGGAACATAACTTAGAAATGGCAATCTCTGCCTTACACAGCTGTCACCTGTCCTTTTCTTGCCAGAAAATACTATTTTTTTTTAAATAACAGTTGGACACACTGTTCCATGTGGCCCATTAAAATCACAATTACTCCCCATTCATTTCCCCCTAAACAGCCTTTGCATCAATAGCTCACACTTTCAACCCAAACACTAGATGAGAGACTTTAACAGAGTTGTAATCACAATTATTTGTGCATGCCTATGAAGTGGATGAACTGAAAACAGAAAGTAATTTGCTTATTGATAAATCAGTTGTCATCAATGTCAAACTCATCATCATTTCTCAGTCACTAATGCAACTGCCAGTGTTGGTCCCTCTAAGGGGAAAGAGTGTGCATGTATGTGTGTGTGTGTGTGTGTGTGTGTGTGTGTGTGTGTGTGTGTGTGTGTGTGTGTGTGTGTGTGTGTGTGTGTGTGTGTGTGTGTGTGTGTGTGTGTGTGTGTGTGTGTGTGTGTGTGTGTGTGTGTGTGTGTGTGTGTGTAGATGTATACAGATATATCTATTTCCATATATATATATATATATATATATATATATATATATATATATATATATATATATATATATAAAACCCATACAGCCAAACAGTGAAACAACTAGCGGTCCTTGTGTGCGGTGTGTGTGTGTGTGTGTGTGTGTGTGTGTGTGTGTGTGTGTGTGTGTGTGTGTGTGTTAGTGTGTGTGCAGATGTGTTATAGGACATGTGCACAAGAGTAGTACTATGTCTACAAAGACCTTTAGTAATGGTAATGATTTGGACTTTGGAAGTTTGTTCTACACAATAATCTCTTAGACTAGGCAAAAGGAACATAAAGAAAGCATTACATTACAAGTTTAAAATCATCATACTGATAAATTATAAAAACCATTGAATGAGTAGTTAGGTAATGTAATACATACTAAGCATCTTAGGTGCCCTTTTTCTGACCACTTCTTCATATTGGTTATGAAGGTCAAGGAGATGCCTCTCCAGGTCACTGTAGTGGTGCCTGTGCTGCTCACAGGAATGAAGTATGCCATTGACATCAGATACCATGGACCCTTTACGAATTCACTGCCTTTGGAAGCCATGACTATTCACCAGATTGTATTGCAGAGAATGGTAGTAACCATGTTGTGGTCATGCTGGTTGACAATTTCAGCATGTGACATGCACAGTAGGACAGCTTGTTAGTGTGACCTGTCATGGTGCCACCATTATATATCACACACATTTTTGGCATTGTGTAATGGTGTTAAGAAGTGAAAAATGGCATGTGTACTAGGTGTATGTTGTGGAAAGGTTACCCAGGATATGGGATACATATACACCATTGTTGTTATAGCTGGATATTTGTTAAAGACATGCCTTATTGCCAATATTTGCATAGTTGCACTATTACTATATACAGCCTTGACAAGCTTTAAGTAACATGTACCTTATCAGTCCAGGCTGACCTCTTCCACTATGCATCCTGCCTCTCAGGGCTTCTGAATGATGACATGGTGATGATAGCTAGCCTGACAGTAAGCGTTCCACCAGCACCTGGGTGTCATCATTTACTTCAGACCTGACCGTCTTCCTTCCTACTGTGACATGCCTGTAGTCTTACCAGTGATATTCATACATAGTTCCCTGATCTGTCTGCCTAGAATTGCTCTTCAAATGCCCATTGAAATTTTACAACTGGTGTCAATTACACCTAGAATACCATGGGCATGCATGTGACAGGCTGCAAGCTGACATTTACCGGTGACTGTCCTATTTCATGTTACAGTAATACAACAGTATATCTGTGTCTTATTTGTATGACATTGTTGCTTCTGTGTCTCTATCTGTATGGCTGATTGCCTTGACTCCATACAGGACACTCTCTGCAAGGCAGAACATGTCAGGCTCCTGTGGCTGTTTAGGTCAGCTTCCATGGTCCCTGTCATCTCTCTTTATACCACTTTCACTTCTCACATGCCATACATAACCAGGGGCCAGTTAGGGAGTATTTATTCTGGGCCCGTACACCACAATTACTGTGAAACACAAGCTGGTGGGTTCCCTGGAGCCCACTAGTGGTGGTGGTGGGGTGCAGGCTCCCCATCATGGGACTTAGCTTGCAAGACACATTATGTCACTTGCCAGGAGTTGGAGGGTTTGGTTATGACTTTGCTGGACCATCAGCTGGGTAACTGCACTGACAGTCTTGAGCACTTCCTCATTTGACTGTCAGAGTTGAACATTGGTTGGGCCCAGCCAAGAATGCCATCATAGAGGTGACTAATCAGGGGATTGTAGCAGCATTTTGCAACTTGGCAGTCAGCTGCCACCCCATTCTATCCCTCATCACAGTGCTCCCTTTTCTTTTGTGTCACTTTCCTCTCCAATTTATATTCTATTCCTCCCCATCACCCATAGTCCTCCATCTGAGTTTATATATATGTCTTTGCTTTGTGTTCCCCAACACATTTGTGTCAGCTCCTTCTCGGTTGGCCTTATTCTTTCTTTTGTGCCTGTTTGTCTGCCCCTGTTGCCCCTTCTGTACCATCCTTTTTGACCACAACTTCTCCTTGCTATGTTCCCATCTCTACCCTTCTTGAAAGTATGAGAATTAAGCATCTATTCCCTGTAAAAATTTATCCTTGCTTCCCCTCATCCTGCCATCTTATCCCTTCCTTTTCTCCTGCTGTGTGTTCTTCTTATTTTTCCATTGCCTGATAGTCCTAGACACAAATTTATTGTAAAGTGCATCATCTCAAGAATTCTATATACAAGCTACTGTGATGATTAGGTCACATGACCCTTGTTACACAGTGTCAATCTTTATCTGACATGTGGGGTTTTTGCCAGTGAATTCCTTTATTAGTTTGAATGTGTCATTGTTATCAGCTATGAGTCACATGGTGCTACATGACTATGCTACTTTACCTTTACATGGCCACTAAAATAATATTTGTGGCTCTTTATTTGAGATTTTAAACCCAGTTGAAAGTTTCTTTAGCACTCTAAATCAGGTTTTATTTTATTTTTTATTTTATTTTACATTTGTTGACTGGGCTGGTCCAAGTGGATATATGTCCATTTTCATCAGAGGCCCGGGGAGAAAAGCTCCAAGTGAAAACATTAAAAAACATTAATAAACAGAGTTACAAATATTTTTACAGTGGCAACAATAAGCAAATAATTACAAATAGAGAGTGTTCAAATTGAGCATGGTTATTTCTCACTAGCATTTTCTGTTGCAACTTTGCTTAATTCCAGTACTTGCCTCTGGCAGAATAAAATATGGTTGCTTAATTTAGTTTTTGAATCATCCTCAGTCTGTGGGAATTGTATTGTAAAAGATTTAAAAGATCAGCACTGAGGTATATATTTGTGAGTGAAAAATATTAAAAAATAGTTTTCAGCTGAATAAAAAGAGTGTATAAGTGCTAAAGTATAAAATAATTACATGCAGACTATAGAGTCTCTTAAGAAGTCAGCTTTATTAAACTCATTTTAATTTTATGTTTATTCATTGATAAGTCCATAGGTATCACAGTTCATGTTATGTTGCATGCAGTGTTTTTTTTTTTCAAGTAGACTTAGAAAAGAAAATAACATGAGAATTTAAATGGAAAGCACAGTGGTTAGCACTGCTGCCTCTCAACAGCTGATCCTTGAGTCTGGTTCCTGGATTGGGTACCTTTGTATAAAACCTGCTTGCCCACTCTGATATGTTTCTCATGGTTCTATATCTCAGCTTCATCCCACATCCTAAAGACATGCCAGTGACAATCTGCCAATTCTCCAGATTACTTGTGTGTGGTGTGTATGTGCAAGCCAGACTCTTAATGCTACTATTTGCAACAAGTCTAAGCAGCCTCACACCCCTTAGGGCAGGTTAAACCAGCATCAACTACTCTCTCCCATCCCCTCAGGCCGAACCCCCAGCTTCCATTTCACTAGTCGAACACAGGTCATCTGAGGTACCTTAAGGTCTTTATGCATCTGTGCCACATGGCTGAGTATTTACAGATCAAGGTTTATATGTCATTATGATGGTCTATTCTTTTTAATTTATATGTGTAAAATGTACAGTTGTCATCGCATTAAGTGAATAATTTCGAGCAGCACATATTGACAAATGTCTCCTTACCTCCCTTCAGCTTATATAAAGTCTTCTAATGTGCCTTTTTCAAGATTTCACAGCTTCTGTATTCCTCTCATGTGTATCATGGCATGTATCAGTAATTATTTTGTCTTCATCAGAATTCATTCTTCATTAACTGAAATATAAATATAAATTCTTCATAGTTGATGTATTGTGTTAATTTTTTGTGGAATATTATGAATACAAAGTGCACATTAATTTCAATATTTAATGGCCTGCAAAGCTGTGTAAATTATGCAGTACACAATGATAATGTTTTATTCATCCTGTATACTATTCTCTTTTTTTGTCAGGAAAAGCTAATTATTAAATCATATCTAAAAATAATGCAATAAAGAAAAAAATCTTTACACATGCAGGAGCTTCTTGTGGCTGCATTAAACCTACTTTACAATGACCTGAAAACTGGTATCAGTCTAATAAGAGAGAAGATGAAAAAATATACAGTTGTATTTGTAAGTAATTTTCTTCTTAAATTGTTGACAGTTACCTGCCAGACATTGGAGATATTTAGCCTACATTGGTGAGTGATGTTAATACAATAATTTCAAAGTTATATTTGCATTATTAGAGAGCAAATAAGTACTATACTTATTTTAAACTTTTTTCTTTTACATCACAATGCTGGAACTCTGTATGGAACAGACAGAAAGTAAGTCATTGCTGGTTGGTCTATAGGTATTTTATGCATTCATTCCTCCTTTTTCTAATGATCATTTTAGAGCAAGTATTGGTGCATAGAATGATGTGTAGATTGATCAAATAATTGATTTAATCTTTTATAACCTCCAGGCATACCTTTGTCTCATAATGATTATTCCCTTTGGTAAAAGCATTGTTTATATATTCCGTTTAATATGTTTTATTTGGCTTAAGGTCACTGAATGCTGTCATGTAAAGGTTGTATACTAAATGTTTATCTGATAGCACCAAATAATTTTCTTTGCATGCTTAGCTTCTTCAACTTCACTATGGAGTCTCGATTAATCCCAAAAGGAGTATTGTTTCTCATTCTTACTGTGATTGGGATTGGGGCTAACCTTATTGTTTTTACAACATTTGCTTCTATTAGATGTTTGGAAAAACAATTGTCACCCGTGAACATAATCATTTCTAACTTAGTTTTCACAAATCTGATGTCTGCATTAACAAGAGGATTACCTCGAACACTTACTGGTTTTGGTTTAACAATCCTGTTAAATGATATGGGTTGCCAGGCTATTTTGCTTTGCTCCAGAGCATTTAGGAATCTATCAATGACTTTGACATTTCTGCTTAGCTTTTGTCAAACAATTTCAGTTTCACCAGCATCATCCATATTGTCTTCACTGAAGCCCAAAATTCCAGAATATCTTTCACAAAGCATGATATTTCTGTACATTTTCTGTTATATTTCAAATGGAGAAGTTCTTTACTTCGGAGCTGCTGAAATGAACAACAACATCACAAGTTATGGTTTCAATTTACAATATTGTTTTGTGAATATCTCTGATTTCTTCTCTTATATTCTGTTTGGTGTTCTACAAGCAGTCAAGGATGTACTGTTTATACTGGGAATGGCAGTTACAAGTTGTCATACAGCAGTCTTGTTGTTTTTGCACAATAAGAAAGTGAAAAGCATTCGGAGTTCTGATAGCAGTGGTGGACATTCTGCAGAAATTAAAGCTGCAAAAACTGTGGTAACACTGGTTTCAGTATATGTTCTTTTTTTTGGTATTGAAACAGGTGTTTGGGTCTATTCATTTACTGTTCCAAAAGTGCCTGTCCTTATTTCAGATATTCGGACATTTTCTTCCAGTATGTACACTACATTGTGTCCAGTTGTGGTCCTACTTACAAACCCAAAGTTAAAAAATGCAATTCATTATAAAATGTTTAAGTGAATTCTAAATTTACAAAAATGAAAGATAATATGCTGCCATATGAGTAATTTATAAATGCACTTACTTAGGCATGTAATATTCTACTTTAAAGGTGGCTGAATGTACAACGTTGTAAAGTAATTCTTAGTTATTTAAAAATTTAAATTGATGAAATTCTGACAAGATGCTTACAATGCCTTAAACAAACTAAATCAGTTTGTCTGCCTACATGGACAGCTAAAAAAGAAAAAAAAAAAAAAAAAAGAAAAAGCTTAATACTTTCGTCTCTCTCTGTCTTTCTGTCTCTATGTCAGTCTATCTGTTTACATGCTTGTCTTTCTCAGATAAATGGAGACTTCTTCTCCTGGTGCTTTTTGTGTCACCAGATTATAAACAGTCATTGAATGTTGCGGGAACTTGTTTAAACTTTTCAGTCACTTTGGTTTTATTTTGACTTATTTTTAGATGGTCAGATTTAAGTCTTGGTGTTGTTTAGTGGTTTTAGTCATCCCTCTCTCCCTCCTCTCTCTCTCTATATATACATCCCACAAAGAAGGTTTATCCAAAGTTAGCATACAAATAAATGGTGCCAAAATCATGGACTGAAAGTAAATACCAAAAAGGGTATTGTTATTTCAGGTCATTGATGGAACAGCAGGGAGGGATGGGTGTGGGAGGAGGGTGCTCACCAGTGACTCTCCCTAAGGGGAAATATGTACACTACATTGTGTCCAGTTGTTCACTGTCAACATAGGTTCCAAAAGCATGATTCAAAGAGGGGAGTTGCCCTCAGATGTGATCAACAAGTGTGTGGGGGACAGGGAAAGGAATATTGTTTAAGGCATATAATACATCCAAGTCCCAGATACTCCCTTAAGATCCATGACTGGCCTGAGTGACACTGGAAGAACTCAGGAAGGTAGAAGAATGGCTGGTACATCTGGCGTAAACATGAGGAACTGGTGGCTGAACTGGTAATAATGAGGTCTGAGGGGACCAAAAAAAAAAAAAACATAAAAAAATGCATTATTGTATCCTTTGTGAATCTATCCAGGGGGAACTACCACATTAACAATACTCCCCTAAGAGCTGACCTAGTTGTTTGGGATTTGGAAACTTATGTGGACAGTGACCAAACTTTTGACTAGCATGTGTCCACTGTTATAAGAAAGTCCTTGCATACTGTCCAGCCTATAAACAAAGGGATTGTGTCTAGATATAGAGATATTACGGCCCCTTTAATAAGCCCTCATTAGGCTATTCATTGAGTATAATGTCTCTTTGGCATTTATCCATCCAAACACATGCAACAACTGGAACACCGACAGAGATACCTTACTAAAAGGATACAAGGCCCAAAGAATATGTTCTACATGGATTGATTCGGTGCCCCTTCACTGTACTTGGCATCCTACAAATTGCTAAGAGGTGACCTGTGAATGGCATACAAAGTATCCTCCAGCCCAGTACTGATGGCTCTACTGCACACCAGCATGTCAAATGCTATCAGAAATACTCAGTCTAGGAATCTAAATCTCTTCTGCAATATCAACAGAATGGTTTGAAAGGGCAAGTATATACTGCTTTTCTGGAACATAACTACCCATCCCATAAAAGAAAGCTCATCCATGCCCATATTCAATGCAAATTATATCTATAGATGAGTATTACAGAATTTATCCCAGGATTGTCTCCTATATTGCAAATGGATAAAGGCAGCTCCTAAATGCTTTATCCTATGCAAAGCTCCCCTTAAATTTTCCATTGTGTCATCACAGTTATTCTCATTAGGGGAAAAATACAATTATCAGCCACAGGATGAGAAAGGCCATTTTAACACCAAACAGTATAGGTTAATTCAAGCACCAGAAGGGGACTGGCTATGCTTAAAATGGCATAGAAGTACTTACCTATGAGCATGATGGTACACTGTTTATGTTTTTATATAGCAAGAAAACAAAAAATGCACAGACAGCACCATATAATAAAGTCACTTGCCTTTAATTAAGAGCAAAACCAAAATACACTCATGCATATTGGTTTTATCTTCATTTAAACATTGAATTATGTGAAGTTTGACTGCAGCACAGTTTGATATAATTAATAACTGACCATTTTAACAACAAAATCTGGTCACAATAACATGAATTTGCAATTAAATGGATGGTATCTGTCTATCTATCTATATGTATATGTGTACATTTACTAGAAGAGAAATTTTGCACTAAAGAAACATTCATTTATTTGATAGAGATAAAAGGTCTAAACTTTTTTTGAAATGTTAAGCAAAACATCATTGATTTCAAAAATCATGTTTCCATTTGTGTAAGATAAATGAAAATGATTAACTTTTATTATTTTTAAAGTATATGCGACTTCACCAGAATGTTTTTTTTTTGGTTACTCTCAAGATAATTAGATAGCTATCTTTTTTGTGTATTTACATGTACAAATACCCATTAATTTAATTGAGAAAAAAGAGGCTTAGCTAACTGCTGTTTGAGATGTAGCTGAAACAAGAGACACACTAATGAAGGAAGGAGACTGATGTCAAGGGACACATAAAGGGTGAGAAGAGAAAGACAGCAAGTCCATAATTGATTGTAAGACAAACGTGGTTACCCACCTGTTATTTGCCAAAACACACATTGAGAATGTAGAAGTAAGAGAAGCCTTGTGAAAAAATGGGGTGTGACAGGATATATGAAGGGGGGGGGGTGAGAGAAGGCATTGTGATGATGTTCTTCAGCACAGTCTTCTTACTCTTCTTGGCAGTATGTGGTTTTAGGAACAGTCCCACCCTCCCATCCTCCAACTAAAATCAAAGTAGGTACAGAAGCAATGTAGAGTAGAGGCTAGGGAGTTCAGGAGAAAAAAAAACAAAACACTCACAACACAGGAACTATCAGGCTGGCAGGATGTAGGACCTTCCAATAATGCTGGCAAGCAGCAGGACATGGGACCTGCCAGTAATGCTGGCAAGCAGTAGGCCATGGGGCCTGCCAGTAATGCTGGCAAGCAATAGGACATGGGGCCTGCCAGTAATGCTGGCAAGCAATAGGACATGGGGCCTGCCAGTAATGCTGGTAAGCAATAGGACATGGGGCCTGCCAGTAATGCTGGCAAGCAGTAGGACATGGGGTCTGCCAGTAATGCTGGCAAGCAGTAGGACATGGGGCCTGCCAGTAATGTCAGCAAGTAGCAGAATACTGGAACTGTCAGTAATGCTAATAAGCAAATTGGAGAAGAGACCGTATGACAACAAAGGATCAACTGAGCAAAGGATGGAAGGCTGGGAGCAGACATGAGACTAATAAGTGGTTAAGACTAGTGCATGAGATGGATGCAAATGTAGATGTAAACCCTTCTGGTCTGATGATTGGAAAGAGGAGCAAAGGTTAATGAAGGTTAACAAGCAAGCTCACAATGAATATATGGACAGTGAAATTATACAACTAACTAAATCTGCCATCTTATGTTTTAAATAACATTAAAATTAATAAAGTTTAGTCAATGCATGGTGGTGTTAAAAGGCAGATAGGAGTGAACAAGGAAACCTGCTATGACATAGACTTCAGAGTCTCTTAAATTTAGAATTCATCAAGGCTCCTGTTAAGCAGTTTGCACTTAAGTGGCTTATGTCTTATTTCCATTGAATTTGTTCCATATAAGGCATGCTATATTCCTCATTGTTACTGATTTAGATTCTGCTTCTGTTACCCATTTGTAATGTACACATGAATCAACACAATACTTTACCAATGGGTCTGAAAGAGGCAATTAGACATTCAGTGTGAACTGTTTGCCAGCAGTTCTAGCATTAAAAATAAATACATGACAGAAGTGAATAAGTAACTTGTATTGAATGACTTCTCAGCTTAACTATAATGCTAGAAATGTTATTTCACCTTTAAAGCAGCAGCAGGCATACACATGGCAATGGAGAGGATTCTATGTTTATAATGCTAGAAACTTTTATCAGTTACCATAGAAAACAAAGTGAATACGGTGTCTTATAACAATTTTACAGAAACAAAGAACTTATTTGTATGAGGTTTCAGTCTGAAACAGCATGGCATAAAATAGATCAATGGCACGTGTCCCGTTCTCCAGAATTTTGCTGTCTTTGTTGATGATCCCAATGTAATTTTTGGAACTTTAAAAGCACCATTGTTTCTGTTCTCTGTTTTAGAAGTTGACAGAACTGATAACTAAGTTCGTGCCTAGCAGGTGCTCCAATATGATATCTCACTGAAAGGTCACTGCTTAGAAAAATACAGCAGTATGATTTTTTAATATGGATGCCTTTAAAATAGACTTGCTTGGGGAAAAAGAGAGGATATAGTGGAATCCATTAAATTCATGGTGTAGGGGCTCCAACTGTATGCAAAATGCATGAATTGCTTAGGAGTTTACAGTCAGAGCTACTGTCAAGAAGACCCCCCCCCCATCAGTTTATAAAGGCATTCCTAAATATATTTAATTTATTTGTTTTTATTGTATAGATCAGTATTTTTGAATGCTAAACATAGATTTTAAAGTTGGTAGAATATAGATTCAAGTTAATGCTACTTTAACTGCAATGAAATCTACTGCATATTTTATGAAAATGATTGTGAAACTTATCTGATCCTATGCAAAAAGAAGTAAAGACACACGTATAATTAAATTCAGAAATGGTTTAGACAACTGCATGGGTGATGACAAATTAACACATTGGCCATAGGCTTTATGGGTGTTTGACATATAAGTATGTGTATTATTATTGATTGAAGGTTTTAAGATAAAATAGATATAAAGGTATTCTAGCAGGTTTTAACCTAGCTAATTATGTGATAGTATTACTGCACTGCTAAGGTTGGGTGACACATTTTTCTGCTGGGATATAGTCTCTCAGATGCCTTCTCATACATATGTAATTAACTTTGAGACAGATACATTTTATCACTTCTCATCTCATGATGATAAAAACAATGTCATAACCTCATCAAGTAAGCATAGTTTCACTCATACATCATATCATTCTCATTCAAACCCAATTGCTTTCTTTTTTAAATGATATCATTAATAAAACACCTGAATGTTACATATTTTCATCTTTTATTTATAAATAAACTGTCTTCCCTGTTATTTATGAAATTAATGCTGTAATTGTATATAATAATATTGTCATTTTGCCTGTTTCAAGTTACTGGTGTCTTCATTAGCATACACACTGTTAGAATTTGTTCCCTAAGCCAGCCCACCAAAAATTTCACTCAGCGTGCCTCTTCTCATTTTCAACATGTAATTAATGAAAAAGACAGCCAGATATCTAAAACAATCTCAAATTGGATAAGTCCAAATTACTCTGCAAATTGGAAACAATTACTAACTGTAATATCAATAAATGAATTTGATTTACAAAAAAACTTTCAAATAACTGATAAAAACAATTTGCCATGGCACATATTATGTATTATATGCACTATAACATAACTAAACCCATTAAAACTTGTATGATTAATTATTACATTGAATAATTTAGGAAAATTATTAATGCAAATATAAATTTAAAAATGTGGTTTGATCTTTTAACACCATTTATTGTCACAAAGACCTTTCCACATAAAATGTATAGAGAAATTATTAATTCCTGGGAACAGAAAGGATTTGTTTGTTGGCTCCAATGTATCAAAGAACTAAAAGCTTTAGATATGCAAGTAATAAAAACAACACACAAAAGTCCGCAACAGGACTGGCTAACTTTACAGAGTATTCTGTCATATTCGCAAGATTTAAGTAGAATAATTAACAATTCTTCATTTAAAGATACACCGAAATTTAGGAAATACATATATGAAATCATATATAATGACTTTGACATGGAAAACAGTATTTCAAAATTTTACAAAATACTGATAAACTATAAAACAACACCCAAAACCTCATATTGGAAATATATAGCAAAAGGATACTCAATACAGTTAACTGAAGATATTAAAACAAATATCTTATTATCGATAAAATATACATCCATTATACAATACTGGAAAGTTTTTAATTGGAAATGCTTGCACAGAGCATTCTTAACCCCAGACAGAATCAATAAATTTAGTTCTTCCATAAAATGAATATGTTGGAGATGTGAGCAAGTACACAATGCAGATTGGAACCACATTTTCTTTGATTGTGTTAAAATTAAGCCATTTTGGAATGGTATTAATAACTTTCTACAAACTTTATTTAATGAATCATTTTATTTAACTAAAGGTCTTGTGTTATTAAATGTGAACAAAGGTCCTCATTTGAATAGGTCAAACATGTATCTAGTATGGACTATACTTGCAATTTCAAGGAAGTGTATAACAAGAAGATAGAATACAAACACAATACCAACTTTGGAAGACTTCTACAGCCTACTGAAGACCACAGCATTATTAGAAATTAAAATTACAGAACTAAGAATTTATCCAAAGCCATTTATCAACAACCCTTGGGGGAAAGTCTTATCGTTGATTGACACTATACAATAATTGATCAGACACTCTGATAATGGATTGGACATACTTATAAAGTAATTGTATACATTAAGATCTGTTATAGTGTCAGGCTAATGTAAATAGTGTACATAGTCATTTAAGATGTTATGTATAAATACTATGGAATTCATTCAAATGTATTTAAAAATAAAAAAAAATTGAGAAAAAAGACAGTCAGTTCACCAGTCTGTCATATTCTAATAATCTGGTACAGGAACCCACGACTTACTAGAGCCGAATGTTTTTTGCCCACTATGTACCATCAGTATGTAGCAATGATCTATTTGGGATGTGGAGGAAAGAGGTGTATGAGTGTTACATTAACTATTAAATTCAATGAGGTGTGTTACATGAAGAACAAAAAAGTACCACTGAACAGTTGTTTGCTCCTTCTTGCATTGAGACAGAAATGCTTAGTTTAGGCATCTTTGAACACATTTGTTAAAATCAGAAAGTCAGTACATCTTCATTGTAACCACACTTTACAACCTTAAGAATGTGTGCCAACATTGTTTCCTTCTCTCTCTCAAATATATCATTTATGTTACAGTTGAGTTTGCATTTGTAATGTTAAAAATGCATTAATAGCTTTTGTTTTCACTTTTTGATTTAGAATGTTTACCTTTCTAAAATGGGAAGTTAAATTGAGGAACTCTGTATTCTATACTGGAGACCTATACTTTACACCATTCTGCTTTGTCAAGTATCAAAATGTCAAAGCATGAAGGTCATCTGTTTCCTGTTGTCAGTGTTTCAATACATTGTCAGTGGCAACATCTGAGATTGCATCAGTCTGTGGTTTGCTGGACTTGGGGAAAGTGGAGAAGGCAAGATTGTCTTTTTCTTTGTACTTTTTCCCTTTGCTACAAGTTTGTGTCACATTAGAGTAAGTATATGTAAAGTTCAGGGCATGGTGGTTTGCTTACACAATGGAGCATGGAGAGAGCTTGTCCCTTCCATGCAAAAATGTTATGTTGTGATTTTTTTTCTATTATTTCTTACATTCACTAAGAAAAAATGCAATTAGTCTTCCAGAGTATGGTCCTTTACATGTTATTGAAAATAATCTAAATAGTATGATTTCCAACTGTAGTGCATATGTTATTTCAATTTTCAAGAATAATAACTACATTCTGACATTAAATTTTGCTTGATATTATGTAGTAGCTAATCATCTGTTTTATTTCTAGCACATTTACTTGGAGGACATATAGCCAGGGGGCAGCAATGACTTTATACAATTATCTGTCACATGACACTTGCCAGCCTTATTTGACACTGAAGCCAACAATTCAAACAAGCTGTTCACAAAGCTAAGCATGGGAAGTCTGTGAGATGTACACCATACACCATTACATAAGATTCTAATGGCTGAAATACCCTTAAGAAGCCCTTATATGTTTATGGATGTACATTCTTATGTATTATTTCTCTTGCTTGTTGAAGTTAATAATAAACTTCAGCTTTTTCTTGCCTTTTTTCTGCTGTGACTTGTTACTTTTTATTTGGTTATTATTGGTTGTCTGCATTTCTTGGTCAAAGATTTTTTCTCTACTGTTGCTAGCCCATAATGTTTATTTAAGGAATTTAATGTAATACAATGAATTGACTAAAAATGAGTAACATCCAAAGGCTGTAGGCTATGATGTCCCACCACAGCTGATACCACAGCATGTTTGAAGACCTTAAATCTTTAAAATGTCCAGTGACATTATATGCTTAGTCTGACAGCCACTGAAAACAATGTCTGTTTTAGAAGATGCCAACTTTATGTCATGTCTGGTGCATATATTCTCTAAAATGAAAGTTATTTCCTTTTGCCACATAGTTTTCATATCTTATCTTTGATCTGTATAGTGGAAATAACCTTAATGATCTATCTAGTAGACTGTGGGATATAACATACATGTATGCTATTTAACCAATTCCTTTAATGTCTTTTCATGAAAGCTAGGAAGATTGCTTCAAACTCTTTTGAGGTTTTTCTAATTGCCTCCATATATTTGAGATCACAGAACTCAAAGTAACTAGCATTTAAAATATTATTACAGTTTTTATGTGGTATGTCTGCATTATGCCTGCACATTATTTTTAAGTACCACTGTGTGGGTAAACAAAAATGGAGGTATCACTGCTGTCTGTACTAAAAAGGTGAAACAAGTTATACACACACATATACAACACACACACATGCACACACGTACATATACATATATATATATATATATATATATATATATATATATATATACTACTTATCCATTTCAAATATTTTGCAAATATTGGTAGTGATTGAAGTTACACATGGAAACTTTTTTCTTCTGTGGAGATTTTGCAGGAATTTGTTTCATAAACAATTTCTTCAAATTTTTGTACTTTATATTAATAAACTGTTTCATATCCTCTACTATGTTTCTACCTATATACTGTAAAAACCCACTCAATAATCTCTGGTTATTGTTATAGAACATTTTAATGAGTGGACTTTATACCATGGAATGTAGGAGAGAAAAGACACCTCATTTTGGCAATGTTTCAGCAATTATAATGTGATCAGTAACTTCAATACAATAATTAGTGTTGTGATAAAATATAATACAATTGATATTAATTATTCATCATTATACAATGACTGGCCATTAATATTCCAAAATGAGCACGCCGATTGATCAGCCCAATCAGCATTCCCATTGTAAATCCTAGCACATACCAATGGAAAAAGATCCGGTCTCCTGGCGTTTTTTCCATTGGTATATACTGTAACTTTTAATTTTTTTTTTTTTTTAACAAAAAAAAAAAATTCTGAAATCCGGACTCCAGACATACCAGAGAGACAGGTCAGAGAAAATAAAAGGTACATTTTTCAAAACTAAAGACGCCCACCTAATTTTCCTTGTATTTCCTCCATGCTGTCTGTCTCCTGACACTAAACTGTCTGAAACATTTTTTTAATTAAAAAAAAAAAAAATAAAAGGAGCAATGAAGACCTTTTCTCTGTTGCTTCCTTTTCACTACACTGATGTACTGCATAAATGTGGGAACATAAGTCTCATACACATGTGCAATACATCTGACAAAGCCCTCATGATTAAACCATACCAACCATGGGTGAATCTTTAATATACCACACCAACGTCATTGGTTATTGCTTAAATCGCTTAAAAGTCAAATGTTCAGCCAAATAAACTATCATGATTATGGTAAAATATCTTATTAATCTACTTTTCATAATGAAGATGTAGTTTGAAACATATCTGCTTATTTCATGTTTTTCTACTATGGATTGCAGAACTGCCAAACAGTTCTGCCTCACAAATGATGGAAAACAATGCCTGAAACACAGAAGGGCAAAAAAGTTAAACTGTAAGAGTTTTTTTGCATGGAGGCAAGCCATCCAAAATTATGTACACCATCACAAAAATAAATCATTGCTGGCATACATTTAAAAATTGTGCACCGGTAATAATTTCTTATAGAAAACAGTGATTAGTGTTATATTGCTTTCAGATACCGATGCTCTCTGAATTTTATCTAGGCTATCTGTACAGGCAGCATTTAATATATAGCATTTATGTTTAGTCTAAAAGCGCTTTCACATTTAACAAAATAATAGGTTTTGAATTTCTCATCACTAAATAACTCTCAGTCAATAAATTGCTTTCCAGTAACTGGTAATACATTTCTGAATAAATATTCCCCACATTAAATGGCTTGGTAAACAGCAGACACTAATTCAAGCAATTTAACTTAAAATAATATTATACTTGGACAGCACACAAATTCTTCTCCTCAGATTGTATTCCCTTTACTTTCTACCAAAAATGGTTTTGATGGTTTTGTGTTTGTGTGACCTTTACTTACTATGCTTTGGAGCAAAAATATAATAAAGTGATACTTCTATTTATTAAGCAAAAACATTTTAGTCAACCTTCAAGGAAATGCCCCTCAAACATACCCTTCAACTGTCCAGATTTTCATAGATTGTCCAGATTTTTGCTTCATATTTGTCATCTATTCCTCATAAAATTTATAATGACATATGTCCCACTGCCAGCCCAGCTATCTGGAATTTTATAAATAATTTTGTCATTTGTAAATATTGACATGATTTAAACATGTATGTTATGTACTGAGCTTCAAGAATGTAACCACGGCATACCCTGCTGGAACATAGAATATTAACTTGCAAAACTTAAGAATAGTTGAGGTTAAGTTACTTTATAGCCTGACCATAAACAACAGATGTTATCTCTCAGTTTCAATGCAGCAAGGAGACAGGATGTCTAGAACTATGGTGCCTTCTGCATTATTTTGTAAGTGTTTTATTGTTTTACAACTTCCAAGATCTGCAGACTTCTGAGAGATATGTATTTTTAACACAGGGATGTTACTTTCTATTAGTTTCTGTTTTAGCCTGGGAACTGAAGTCAGGTGACAAAAAGTGATGTCTTTATGGCAGTTAACTAAAGCTTCTTAAACTAAAATGTACTGAATAAATAGATATCTTACCCACATGCATTCTTACACCCATGCTGGATCTCATTATTTATTTCACTGGAATGTCTTGATGGTTGTTTTCTTTTTAATTTATGTTGCATTAGATAGCATTGATTGCACTAGATTGCCTAAATGCTTTAATATTTATGCATATGTCTTGTTTTAACATAGGTGTTGTAATGCAACTTGATGCAAATGTTTTTTACACTCCTTTTCTGTTGCTCCTTCTTCCCTGGACTTAGCCTGTTACAACTACAGATTAGGGACGCTAGTCACACTTATAGCTAAGGTTTTATTTTGTCAGAGGGAGGACAGTCTATACTGGATATATATTATTGATGGATAGTTTAATAGATTTGATTGGACTCTGTCTTGTTGGTCATGATCATAAGCAAAAGATGTATACTCTATAACCTAAGTAGACTATTTGCTTCCTGACCCATGTAGCCATGCTTTTGCTAAAGGGCAATTACAGTAGTTTTGTCATACCAAGGTCAGGTTCTAGTGGTTTTTAACTACCTTAGACTTAATGATAATAGCCTGACTAGTGCATGCTTTTTATGGTATCTAAGCTAAATCTTCAAGGTACTTTATCCAGATACATGACACCTTTGGTATTACTCTTTTTTCAGTTTTATTTTATAATTCTTTTATGGAGCAGCAGTGGGTGAGCAGTCCAATGCTTCCCAACACTAGTATGTTTTTCTCCCTGCTACTTTCTAATGCTATTCTATACATGCAACAATGTCCCATAACATGTAATATGCATTTGTTTGTTTGCTATACTAAATAATTTCAGGGAGTTTTGTGGTTAGGCGCTAGGTTTTTGAGGTAGGGTACTTGGATGCCACTCTATCCAAACTACCTTTTATATGTCAATAGGACATCATCTAACACTGTGCTTAATATATTCACAAAGTTCATACAAATCACTTTCTTTAAAAATAATTGTATAGTTTTTCTTTCTTCTTTTTATACTGAAATCTTAAAACATTATGATTAAAGTCAACACTTGAAATATAAATGGTCTTCAAGATAATAAATAAAATAAACTGATTATGCACCTAATTTACTAGGATAAAGCTAATATATATTTTTTTATTTACAAGAGACATTCCTGACAAATGACCAGTGGGATAATGATAGGAAAAGGAACTGGGTCATATAATATCAGCTGGAAATAGTCTTTCCTCAAAAGGTACAGCTATCTTAATAAAAAAAAAAAAAAAACCTCCCTGGGAAAATTTTAACCACTAAATCAGACCCTAATGGTTGGTGGTGTCTGTTTTCCTGTTCTTACTCTCAATTTAACTGCCCTATACTTTTTCTTCACATATATAGCCCATGTTCCAACCAGCATCTATACGTTTATGAAATTCACAATCTATTATTGCAGTATACTTATCATTTCTATATTGTAGGGGGTGACTGGAATGTGCTTATTGACCCCTTGAATGACAGCTCAAATAAAAGCAGGAAGTAACCCCCCCAACTGACTGCATCTATTCAAGACTTGTTAAATAATTTCAAGTTAATTGACCCATTTCAAATTTTTGATCGTGATAGAACAGAAAATAAATATACCTACTCCAAGGCATCTCATAAAATGTAGTTTACAATTGACTTTTTCCTAATTTCTGATGTCTTCTCAAATAAAATTAATAATTTTGTCCATGAAGCAAAATCTATCTCAGATCATTCCAATGTGTCTTTGACCATCAACCCAACACAACACACTAATGGCCATGCTAGCAATCCCACCCGAACATTAAATAGTAATATCCTTAAAAAAGATGATGCTATAAATGAAATTAACCAATATCTGAAACAGTTTTAGCTTGAATCATGTATGTGCTCCATCCCTTTTGATGTTCAGTGGGCTGGTGCCAAAGCTGTTATCAGAGGGATACTTATAAAAAAGCGTATTTTTATAAAAAAAGGAACACATGCATATCAGTGACCTTACTGATGAGTACAAGAAAATTGATTTACAACTTCAAAATAACTACTCTCTAGACTTAGAAAATAAATTACATGAGACTCAAAAAAATTTATACTCCTTTTATCAACAAAACCAATCCTTAGCCAAATTAAGGCTCCTGTATAGATACTCGGAATGGGCTCGAACCCCCTCTAGAACACTGACCAAACTAATAAACATCAAATATGGCCCAAACTATATATATGAATTAAAATATGAAGGAAAAACTCTATACAAAAATTATGACATTGTTAATTATTTCACAGAAATCTTTAGTGATATTTACAACCCCAAAAATCAAACTCATAAGGATAACTACAAAGAATTCCTGGATAAACTATCCTTTCCCAAACTAAGTCATTCACAACATAATCTATTAGTTAGCCCTATAACTTTAAATGAAATAAAGTTAGCTATCAAAAATCTCATACCCAACAAGGCGCCAGGACCCAGTGGTGAATGTTTCCATATTTTCAATGATCAACTTATTAAAATTCTTCTTAACCTCTACAACTACATCATCTTAAAGGGGATTACTGATAAATATTTGAACAACTCTAAAACAATCCTTATCTTGAAACCTAATTCTGACAAGCATAACCCTTTTAGCTACAGACCCATTGCTCCCATTAATATAGATATAAAAACGTTGACCTCCATCTTAGTGAGTAGAATGCAGAAGGTTCTAGCTTCAATTATTTCCTCTGATCAAATAGGTTTCATGAAACAATGACAGCTATGTGATAATACTCTTACTTTAGACACAGTAATGTTATTTTTTAAAAATGATAACCATCCAAGATACGCCCTCATGCTTGATGCCACTAAAGCGTTTGACAATGTGGATCTAAATTTCTTATATCTAACCATGCAATACTTCAACTTCCCTGTTTTTATGATTAACACTATTAGAATGCTTTACAACAATGCTTCTACCTCCCTGTACATCAATAAAACAATGTCTCAACCTATTAAAATTATTAATGGAACTAGACAGGGCTGCCCCCTTTCACCATATCTTTTTAATATTTATCGTGAAACTCTCCTTCTATTCATTAGCCAAAAAACATATCATCATATATCAAGAGTTTTTAACATTAAGATAAAATATTCAGCATTTGCAGATGATTTAAATATTTACTTTGATCTCCATAAAATTTTTAAATCAATAAGTTTCTTTTCCACTGTTGCTAACTATAAACTAAATCCCACAAAATCTTCTATTTTCCCAATAAATCCTCATAAACACCTGGAATCCTACTTCCCCCTGTCTGACATACTTGTTAAATATTCAATCACATATCTAGGAATAAACTTTATGCACTCACATCAGGATTTAATGAAAGTTAACTTGTGTAGAGTCTGGCAACAAATCAACAACAACCTATCCAGATAGAAAAATATCAATTTATCCTTACTGTCAAAAACTGGTATTGCTAAAATGAACATTCTCCCCAAGATATTATTTCATCTAAACTCAATAAACTTAAATGTACCCAAAAATGTTTCTAATAAAATGGAAACTACCATCTCAGAATTCCTCTGGTTCCCTAAATCAACTAGAATCTCTTATAAAAAATTAATACTTCCAAAAGAAAAAGGTGGATTGAGCCTCCCCGATTTTAGTCTTTACTATAATATGATAAATGCAAGCCGTTTAATTCAAACTGTGAACTATGAACCCTTGGTTGATACATGGACCCCAGTCTGGGTCAAAATCTGGTGCAAGTATATACAATCACTCAAATTAAGCCCTCACTCTATCCCATATTTAATGCTTGACAGTGAATACAAATCTAAAATTCTACCTACATTAAAAAATAAAATTAATATCTTTCAAGCATTGCTACATTCTATTAATCTATAGGATACTCTTCTTGTTCTCCAACCAATTCACCTAAACCCAAATATAAAAATTAATAATAAAATGATAGACCTATCTAGCCTTCCTATAATTAAAATTTCCACGGTATGGCATTTTTACCATTCCAAGAACTTTGCTGCTGTTAAAGAACTTTTTGGGGCCCCAAATAGCTATGATCCCATGTTAAGACAACTTAATTTATTAATAAAACAAAAATTTGCAAACACCAAAGTGAGTGAACAAGACGTAACTGTAGCACAATCAATTATCAAAATCCTTTCCCTTAGGAACAAAATGATATCTCATGCCTACACGCTCTTGTCCAACCCAGAATTGTTGGACATACTCCATCTTAGCAAAACCAAATCTATTCGAGCTTAATTTATTTTTTAGAGCTACACGCTCTAGGGATATAAACCTCAACACAACAATGAATAACATTGCCTTCGGGCAGATAGCTCAGTACCAACCTATGAACCTATGAACCTATCAAATATCAACAATCACTTTTATACTCCAATTACTGGGATGACATTCAAGGTGAAATTTCTACTGAGTCCAAATATGAAGCTATTTGGAATACCATCAATCTAACCCCTTTCAAGAATTTGATTTATACCCAACTTATAATAAAAAATAACTCCTACTATACTCCTGCATTTCTATTAAAATTTGGATACAACTAAGACCTGACATGTCCTTTCTGTTCCCTCCAGTATGCAGATTTACTCCACATTTTTGGAGTTGCAAAAATATATATAAATTATGGTGCTCTCTTAGAGCTCAACTGGAAAAAATGGGGTACAAGAAGACCACCTTTTCCTGGCAAACACAATCCTGAATATTATTCCTAAACCTATAACAGGTATTTGGAGACACATCTTAATAACTATGTGTGTTCTTCTCAAATACTTTATAACTAAGAACTGGACAAATCCCTCAGTAATCTCTTGGGAGAATTTTAAAACTATGGCTATTAAATATATATCTGCACATAAATTTTGCTCTAACAGTAAAAAGAAAAAAAAGACTATTTCCAGAAATACTGTTCCAGTCTGTTTAAATTAATTCTATCAAAATAATTGCTATACAACAATCACTACTATTAACAGAATCTGTGAAGACCTTTGTGTTCGTACTTTTCAGTCCTATAACAAATTAATTCCGATAATAATCTATTGTCAATCACACTAGTATAATGTCCCTTTACACATTTGTTAAGGTATCCAAGTTGTAAATAGCTGTAAATATTGTGAATAGTGTTCTCTCACAATATACCCCATTTTTCTTCTTTATTCTACTCATTAATCAAACTTACATTCTTTCCTCTAACAATCGCTAATTCTCCTTTTAAATGTAGACAAATTATATATTTTCTTGTATCTTTTCTTAGTTTCTTATAAGGGGGTATCTTCACTACTTTGTATCCCTAAGGTTCATATTTTGATACAGCTACCATGGGTGTTTAGGATAGAAGTATTTCCTTTATCACCTATTATTTTTTATTTTATTTTTTTTATTTTATTTTTTGCTATGATGGACTATGTCTGCTTGTTATATGGTTGCAATCCTTTTGTATAGCAAGAGTGATAACTGTATATAATGTATTATGTTGTCTCTTGATATGTTTCTGTTTTTTCTGTTATAAATCTTGCAAAACTAATAAAAATTATATTTGAAAAAAAAAAGTGATGTCATCCAGGCTAACCCAACAGTAAAATGTGATATTGATTTAAGAACTCTGTCAAAGAGAGACTGTGCATTTTGTATTTTGTCGTGGACCTAGCAAGAACATCCACTCATCATCATCATCTGCACTTGCCTGTCTGTAAGTAAGATTTAGGGCATATCATCTCTCTTAGATATAGATAAGAATATAATAAAGATTAGTTTAGATATTTAATGAATTTATATGAGACTGTCTTGCAATGCTGTTTTAAAATATTTCCTGTGATTTTGATCTCTGAAGTTACTGTGTTGAGTTACTGAGTATTGTCTTGTTCTTTTATTATTTATTATTAAATATATTTAAACCTATCTTTGTGGCTGATATTTGTGAGACATGTTTAAGCTCTCACAGTACTGGCATATGTATTTGGTGACACTGTACAGGCCACGCCTAATAGCCTGGTGCTTGGTCAAGACTATCATTTGGATTAATAGTGACATTACACTGTAAGATTGGATACCCTTTGTAAGGGCCTTATAGTAGCTGATAAGTAAGAGTTGGCTGGTAGCAGCTGAAACTACCTTATACCCTGGGCAGAAGGGGGCATAGCTAGTAAACCTGTGCCACCCTTCCCCGGGTGAGTTTGTGTGTGTGTGTGTGTGTGTGTGTGTGTGTGTGTGTGTGTGTGTGTGTGTGTGTGTGTGTGTGTGTGTGTGTCAGCTACTTGGGCAGGAACATGAAGCACTGGTTGGACAGGGAGGGTGCTGGAGGTTTTGGCTTGGCCACTCAGCTGAGATCTCAACCCTATAGCTGTGCCAGTGAGGAGTCTTATCAGGGATCTGGAGAAAGAGGGAGAAACCAACCCCAGACTGATTGTGATCTCTGTGTGCCCTTAAGGAAAATTGCACTTTACTGTGTGTGTACTTGTCATCCTCCTAGTGTGTACGTCCCATAGCTGTTGCCAGTGGTGAGGATTGAGGCTCCTTGATTACTGAGCCAGTGCAGGGGTGTCACAACATAAGTTTGAGTTTCAGACTTCATATCCTTCAGAAAAATCGAAGCTAATGCAAATCATGTTATTCTTCCAACTTTTATAGTTTATATGAGTAATATTTAAAATCTGTCCCTATTTCTGGATCTTGATCCCCATTATTTTAAGCTTTCTCCAGATTTCTTTCTATAAGAGGTTGAAAGTTATGCCCTTAAATTGTAATAAGTGTCTAAATATTGTGATTTTTTTTTTACATTTAGTATGTGTGGTATTTGTATTTTCCAGAACAATGCACACAGTTTGTTTGACAGTAAGTCCTGCTAGCTGATCCTCAGTTTCACTTCTGAAAGCAGTAATTCCATTGTAAAATCATCTATCTTATGACACTTTTTAAAATTGTTTGATCATTTAGTCAGCATTTTAAACCAAATCTTTCTATAGGTTAAGCATGGGGAGGTTGAGAGTGGTACTCCATTATCAAAATAGCTAATGGCTTAAAGACTCTTGAAGTCATACATGCTTACGGATGAAAATACTTATTGATTTTGTTTGTTGGAGGTGATAATGAACTTCTGTCTTTTAACCTTTGCTCTGCTTTGACTCATTGCTGTTTATTTGGTATTTCTTCTTTTGAGCTAAAGTTGTATGCCTGTATTGTTTGTGAAAGACTTTTTTTCAGTGTTGTCAATCCGGAATGTTTATTCCCCATTTTGATGTAATACCACAGAGTGGACTTAAAATTGGTGACAGCTGAGGCAAAGATAAATTAAATTTTTTGGGGGGTGGTGGTGGTTTATAAAGTCTCAGAGTTATTAAGATCAGAGTCTTTCAAAAGATGTAAAATCCTTAAAAGGACCAGTGAAGTTGCATATTTTGTCTGACAGTCATTGAAATCAATTTCTGATTTACAATGTGCAAACCTTATTGCCTGACTGGTACACATGATCATTTACATGATAGTTATTCCCTTTTCTTCACGTATGTTTTTTTTCAAATCACTGTGCAGTGTTGTGGAAATACCCTGTAAAAGGCATCAAAATAAATATGCAGTCTAAAAAAATATCTGCCTGTTTTATGCATAGATTTTGTATGCCTTTTGTAAAGCAAAGTAATGTCTAATGAAATAATGGCTTTATATAGTATTGTGTTATTGAATAATACTCAATAAATCAACTGTTTGCCAAAAACTGGTAACACATCTCTGATATTCTCCATAGTAAATGGATTATAATTGTTGACAGCCACTCAGGCATATTACATACATTGTTTATCTGCTCTTTTACTTTGACATCCTTTCCAAGTAAGCCATACTTTCTCTTATCAAATTCAGATATCTAAATTGCTTATAGTTACATATAGGAGCACATTCTTTCTTTTCTTCAGGGATATTTGTTGAAATTTAATAAAGAATTCTTTAAAATTCTTGCTCCTTTTATTAATGAACTGTGACATGTTCACTGATATATTTGCTATGTTCCTAATAATATTAGGCATACTCAATAGTCTCCAGTCATTGATAATCTTTTTAATGTTTGGACTATCTGCCATACATGGTCAAACCATTACTATTATCTCATCTTCTATTTTTTTTAAAAACTTTGTTATCCAATTCATACTACAGGGACAATGTTGTCCCCTCTCTGCATTATGTACTTTTAAAGCAGGCTTACAGGCAATCCATTCAGTCTGACATTTTTTTCTTTATTATAGTTGAGACATTTTTTCTTTATTACAGCTGAAAAAAATTATTAAATATCTGTCATAACAGGATATTGAAAAATGAGGTTTATGAACAAACCAATTTGTCCAGAGACATCTTCAGTGTTCGGGGGTCAAGGGGAGTTGAAAAGAGGGGGAGGCTTGTTGTGGGGAGGGACATTAAGGTAGTAAGCAAGGGTAGGTTTGGGTAGAGTTTGAGAGGTGGAGGATTAATTTAGTATGTGGAAAATATGGAGGAAGTGAGGTAGATGAGGGTGGGTCTTAGAGGTTTTTATGCAAGTGTAACTGGGAAGGGGATCCGTTTTAGGATTGATCTTGCTGAAGCAAGTGCTATGTCTTAGAAGACCTGTAGGTATTCCA
The DNA here is from genome assembly GCF_019279795.1 of Protopterus annectens. Lineage (NCBI taxonomy): Eukaryota > Metazoa > Chordata > Ceratodontiformes > Protopteridae > Protopterus > Protopterus annectens. The sequence continues at coordinate 528,791,932 of NC_056739.1, read as the reverse complement.
GAGATCAGATAGGCCTCAGGTTAATGGTAGTGGATGGTGCTTACTGGGGAGTTCTGTTTTTTTGTTTCTTCTTCTTGCTGGAGGGCAACTGTGTGATTTTATGATATTAATGTTTTAATGGTCTATAGATCCTGGAAAGAGGGTGATACAATGAGGGCTTTCAGTTTCTTGTTATTAACTAGTTACTGGTCAGGTTAGGTTCAGATAGGTATTGTCCTTGCACATGTTGCTGTACATTCAAGTTTGGGGTTTGTTGGAGTTGCTGCTTTTGAGCAATGCTGAGTCTCTTCCTGGCTCCAGTGGCTGCATGGGTTGTTTGTGGTTGGTTCACTGTTGTCAGTGGGTGCCCAGAGTGGTTTGGCATCTCAGACAGTTGAGTCATCCACTCTGTTCATGGCTTTCATTTGGGGGGGTGTCGACTCAGTTTGTGGTGTGTTCCTGTGTCATCACTTTCTTTCTTTCTTAGGTAGGGATGCCTTTATCAGCTGCATTTGTCTGGCATGATAATTGTGGTTGTGCACTGCTTGCACTAATATGTTTACAAAGGAAACTGAAGCTATTGCTCTCAGTTGTTGCATTTAGCTCATTAGTAGATAGTGGTGTGTTTATGGGCTGGGAAATGCCTGTGAATAATGGCCATTAGCTGTGCATGTGCAAAGTGCGGTTGAAGGTCATAGGGGATGTTGTGCTGTCTTTTCTGTTCTAGTTAACCAGTTTCTGTTTCAGTAACATATAATTGATTTTTTTTCTCCCTTCCCATTGTTGTTTTCTTTCTTAGGATGATAAGACTGAAGCAAGAGTAGCAGTCAGGTAAGGGTGGGAGGAGGCATTAGGATTGTCATTGGTGAGGGTAGTGGGTCATAACAGCTCATTAGTAGATAGTGGTGTTTTCATGGGTTGGGAGATGCCTGCAAGTAATGGCTATTAACCATACATATGCATAGTGCAGTTAACAACCATAGGGGCTGTCATGCTGCCTTTTCTTTTTTTTGGTAGCATGTTCTATTCCACGGCATGTTTTTTTTTCCTCTGTCATTGGGTTTTTCATTGGGAGGTTGATATACTGGTTAAGGTGTTTACCTTATGGGCATAAGGTCCAGAGTTGAATTCTCACATGGGATAATTTGCTAGACTTAAAATACCCCACAAGGGCAATTAGACTATTATGAAACTATCTCTTGAATGCCATATATTTAGGTTGAGAAGTATGCTTATAAAGGGCATGCTTGCATGTGTGTAGCATGGTCAAAGATTTTTAGTAGACTTTGGGCAAATCATTTATTAGACTGTGGGGTTGGAGTTTGAAAGGGATTAATGTATATACTGGCAAACTCCTTTCAGATTCTAGTGTGTGTGTGTGTGTGTGTGTGTGTGTGTGTGTGTGTGTGTGTGTGTGTGTGTGTGTGTGTGTGTGTGTGTTTGTCTCTCTAAAGATGGCTGAGGTGAAGAACTTGCATCAGAGATGGGAGGCTATTATTGCACAGGTGGATGAGCTGTTCTGGGATTTTCCGAGCAGTAGAACTGTAGCGACTGAAGACCCTGGTAAGTCCAGAAGGAAAATGAGGTGGCAGGCAGTGCAGGCCAAGATTGTGGCCTGAAAAAAGTGGACATGGCAGTCAATGGATGCCTTTGTAGTGGAGGCTTCAACCACCGGAGCCATGAATGATCCAGTGACAGGTAATGATATGGTGTTTGCAGTTCTTGCAGGCATGTCAGACTTAGGGTGGTTTGGAAGCAGTTTGGGAATAGAGGGAGATGGATATCATCAGGAGTTTGGTTGTGTGGCTGGCAGCATGGAAGGTCCTAAAAGACTTGGGGAGGAGGAGCAGATGTGGGGTGAGGCATGTATTGGTGTCATTGATGGTTGAGATGGGGTTGTAAGAGGTGAGTTTGGATTTTGGAATTCAGCCAGGGAATTGGTTATCTGCACAGACCCTGGGCCAAGGGAGTGGGGCAGTCTTTTTAATCCCTCACATACCAGTTTCATTTAAGGAGAAAATCTGGAAGGGGTGTAGGTTGATATCTTTGAGTTAATTGATGCAGATGGGCTTCAGCTTTTGTTTGAGGAAGAAAATCCAAATAGCAAAGAACTTTTGGTGGCCCTATTGTTATTGGGGCAGAGGAGAGTAGGTAGATTGTGATCAAGAACATAGAAGAATTGGGTGTTAGGATTTGTATATGAAAGGGTGGTTTGTTTAGAGAAGAATGCTGCCTTTGCACTCCCTCTCCTGGTGTATTTTCTTACAATTCTAGAGGCACAACAACTATGGGTGGGCAGTGGTTGCTTATGGAATGATCAAAGGTTTCATAAGCAAAAAGCAGTTGATCAGTCATTATGTTGGGAAGTTAGGCAGCCTGACATATGGCTAGCCACCATGATGGATAGCTTTGCTGATGTTAGCAAAGGGGGTTAGTTGGGAGGGGAAAGGTTGGGAGTGTGTTGGACCTTTAATGCTGGGTGGTGCTCATGGGTAACGTGCAGGTTCCTGAACACTTGATAAAACTGTGCAGGAGCACATCCAGCAGTGCAGTGTGGTCTGCAGGAATGTAATACAGTCACATCAGCTTCATATTTGGCTGATTCAGGTGGGTTACCTGCTTCGTTTCAGGGATTTCAAAGCTTGTGAGTTAGAGGGAATTTTTGTGGGTGGGGGGTGTCCGTTTGAGGGTCAGCCAGGGGGATGCATTCTCCCATTAAGGTTCAGGCTTTGCAGCATATACTCTAGCAATCTCCTGATTTGTCACTTGAGTTAATTGATGGATTTACTCATAGGTTTTCTATTAAACTGAGGGTGGTGGGAGATGGAATAGTATATAAGTATTTGTGATCAGTCCAGGGGAGGGAAGATATCTTAGAGGGTTTGTTGGAGAAGGAACTGAAAACAAGAAGGTTACTAGGCCCTTTTGACAGTCCTCCCATTGACAATTTTAAGGTGTCAATATTGGGTCTGGTTCCAAAGAAGTTGGACGGGGAATTTCATTTGCTTCACCATTTGTCTCACCCTGAAAGAAGCTCTATTAATGATTTTACTTCAGTGGAAGACACCAAGGTCACTTATGCATTTTTGGATGATGCTGTGAAGATGATTCAGGGGTTTAAGGATCCATTGTTGGTGAAGGTGGACATCAAATCTGCATTTTGACTTTTACTAACTACTAACTGGATGATTTCTTTATAGTAGGCGAGGAGATTGTGGGAGCACAGGAAGGTATGTGTGAGTTTTTTGGTATGTGTGAGGAGCTGAGGGTTATTTTGGCTAAGCAGAAGTTGGAAGTCCCTGATAAGGCACAGCATTTTTTGGGTCTGCTAGTAGATGTGGAGCATGGGTTGTTTTGTTTACTGGCAGACAAGATACCCGTTTTGAAAGAAAAAGATTGGATGAGTGGTGTGTAAGGATAAGGTGCAGATTAGGGATGTTATGGAGCTTTTCGGACTTCTAAATTTTGCATGCTGGGCAGTTCATCCAGAGCATACTTTCTATAGGTCAGTGGCCTTTTTTTTGAAAGGGAGGAAAGTAAATATCACCGGGTACAGATTGCTAAGTTAGTGCAGGAAGATTTAGCACTATGGGTGTCATTCTTGCAGCAGTGTAATGGTCTTTCTTTTTGGCAGACAGATTGGGTTGATCATAGTGAATAGAAATTGTTTATGGATGCAGAGGGAGGTGTAAGAATGGGTGCATTTTTTGGGGAGTGGTTTGTGGCTCAGTGGCTGGCAGATTGGAAAGAGGAGTGTAAGAAGGATGTTGCCTTTTTTGATTTGATGCCAATTTGGGCCATATCTTTGGTGTGGCAGGAGTGGTTGAGGGGAAAGAGGGTTATTTTTTATTCAGAAAATATTTCAGTGGGTGGGCTTTGCAGGTGAAGACTGTGAAGTCTGAATTGTTGTTAGTATTATGGAAGTTGGTTTTGAAAAGTTTCTTAATTAACTTTTCTTTCACATGTGTGCATGTGGTGGGGGCTAGGAATGGGATTTATGACAGCCTGTCTTTATTTCAGTTTTCCAGGTTTCTATAGTTGTTTCCAGAGGCAGCGGAAGAGCAGAGGATATTTCCAGGTGAGGTATGGCACCTTGGGATAAGGTAGTCAGGCAGTTGGTGCAGCAGTGCAGTCTTGGGCAGCATCTACCAGCAAGGTGTATGATAGGTTATTATATAATTTTTATAAATTTATTTTACAGTTGCCTGAGGAGGAGGGAGTTTGATTAGAAGAACTATCATTGCTATATTTGGGTGGGGTTTTAGTGCAAGGAAAGGTAGTGCAGTCGGTCAAAATGGACTTGGCAGCTATCAGTATACTTATGTGGGTGGCTGGGCTGCAGGACTTTACTAAGTCTTTGGCAGTTTGGTGCATGTTGAGAGGATGGGGTAGAGTGACTGGTATGAATATGGATATGCAATGGCCTTTGAAAAGATAAGTTTTGAAAGTTTTATTGAAGGATTTGTCTTTGGTGGTTGGTGATTCAGTGGATTATACCTGGTGAGTGATGTTGTGTGGATGTATTTTGAAGTATTTAGGGTGTCAGAACTGTTACGGTCATTAGTTTGCACAGTGCATATTTAGTTACGTAGATCTAAAATGGATCAGTTAGGGAAGGCATGCAGATAGTTCTTGGGAAAGATAGGAATGATTGGATGTGTCCAGTGGGTTGTGCTGGGAGATTATTGCGAACCCATGTTTGAAGCCCTCAAGATTTAGTTTTTCGGTAGAGAGGGGGGTAAGGGGAAAATGAGTAATCAGTTCCTATATGTGATAAGAAGGGCTTTCCACTGTATGGGCTTTCTGGGATAGATGTTTTCCACTCATTCTTCTTGCATTGGTAGGGATTCGGATTTAGCGAGGGAAGGCAGATCAGTGGAAGCCATTAGGAGGTTGGGTCATTGGTCTTCAGATGCTTTTTTATCTTATATTAGATAATGGATTATCTTTTTTTTTTTTTTTTTTTTTTAGGTAAGGAGAGTTTTATCCTGGGTCATTTGTATATTCATTTGGCAGCAAAGAGGGCTGCTGTTAAGATTACTGGTGATCAATTGAGTTTGCATCAATTCAGGTGGATAGTCATGTGGCATGGTGTTAAGTAGCCTTAGCTGGATGCAGCTCATGGAGGAGTTTGCATCTGTGCAGTTGTGGATGGGACTTCCTCAGGTGTTGGTGGCATATTTGGCAGGTAATGACTTGGGAATAATTCCTAAGAAGCAGTTGGTGTATAAAATAAATGAGGATTTGGTTACGTTGAAGAGGTTATACCCAGGTATGTGCATTGTGTGGTCCGAGATAGTATCACATTTATGCTCGAGGAATGCTGCTAGTTTTATGGTGTTACAGAGAGCTTGGCAATTTATTAATTGCAGGTGGCCAAGGCAGCTGGTTGATTTGCGTATGCAGATGATAGAACATTGGGATTTTGATGACAGGGACCCGGTTTGATTTAGAGATATTGGAGTACACCTGACTGAGTTTGGTTTGGATCTTTTTAGTGTACATTTATGTTTGTTTTTGGAAGAATCAGTGAATGTTCTCCACTAAGATGAGGAACAGCCTGGTTCAAGCTGGTGGGTGGAAAAGAGGGGCAAGTGTGTCCCACTTCTGTTCCCCCTCTTGGATTTGGGTATTGATAAAAGGAATTTGGGGATTGGAAGTAAGCAGTGGGATGCTGCTTTGATTGTAAGAATAAGTGAGTGGTGGTGAGGACGCTGCTTATTCGGGCAAGGTGAGCAGGGATAAGCTGCACTGATGTATGGTTACGAGGATGTTCGTGTTGTCATTAAAAATTTGAAATTATGCAATAAAGTTATGTTATTTGAATTTAATATACGTCCTCAAATGCCATTTGGTGTAAAGTGTTTTATCTAATGGGATTGAGACCAATGAGGTTTGGGAACAAACCAACTGTCCAGAGACATCTTGAACATTCAGGGGTTAAGGGGAGTTGAAAATGGGGGGAAGGGACATTAAGGTAGGTAGCAAAGGCAGGTTTGGGTAGAGTTTGAGAGGTGGAGGGTTAATTTATTATAGGGAAAGTCTGGAGGAAGTAAGGTAGCTGTAGAGTGCAGCTTAGAGGTTTTTATGTGTGTGTAACTCGGATCAGTTTTAGGCATGATTTTGCTACCTGCCCTCCCTCCCCTTGTTTTGGTATATTTTGGTTTGTTTGGTTTTGAGGTTGGGACTTTTAGGTGGAAATGAGGGGCAGGTTTGTCCCTCTTCTGTTCCCGTCTTGGTGTTGGGTGTTGATGAAAGGAGTTTGGGAATGGAAGTGAGTGGTAGAATGCTGCTTTGATTGTAAGAATAAGTGAGTAGTGGTAAGGACAATGCTTATTCGAGCAGGGTGAGTGGGTATATGCTGCCCTAATGTATGGTTGCAAAGATGTTTACAGTGTGGTTATCAGGATGTTCATGTTGTGATGAAAAAATTTAAATTATGCAATAAATTTATGTTATTTGAATTTAATAAAGGTTGCTAAATGCTATTTAATGTGAAGTGTTTTATTGAAGGGGGGATCGAGACAACTTAATTTAAACACAGTAAATTGTCACAATTTGAGAATACTAGGCTTGTATTGCTATATGCTATTTTTATATTGAAAATGCACACAAAGAAAAAACAGCTAGAGTAAGCTGTTCCAATGACATGAAGTTCATAAAATTCCAATAACAAAATAGATGAAATTAGGTTAAAAGTACATTTAGAGATGCGTTTGGTACTTTTTTGTATCAGAGTATCAACATAATGTTATAAATATAAATATAGATGTTTTCTAAAAATAAATACCCCTGATATGTTACACTGCTGAGGACTGCTTTGAATAATAGTGGCAATGGTAATATTCAATAAATCATTGCATTAGTACAGCTGATCATGCAGTATTCTGTTCCACAGCTGTTAATGATTGCCAGCAAAGAGTCCATTCTTTTTCTCTATTCCAAGAATTTAAAGACAATACTAATGAGCATTGGTGTGGAATGCTAAGATTTTAGAGTGAAATTGTTGCCTAGCTGCAAAAAAGTAAAGCGCAACCCTTCTTTTTTTTGGTGTGCTGTTGAGTATATTGTCAGAGTCAGGTTGGGCTCCACATGGTAAGTGCTGGTGCCAGTTCTCCTCAAGGCATCTCTGTTTTAAATCTCACTGGGGATACATAATATGATCTACCAGTTCACAGATCATAGTAAGAGTGGATTAAATATGTCTATGAATACACATATATACATACACACACACACACACACACACACACACACACACACACACACACACACACACACACACACACACACACACACAAATTCTGATGCAGCTGGTAGCAGGAGAAAATGCTGGGAAGCACTGACACATGTTATTATTGTAATAAAATGGAACATACAATGGAACAAGTATATATGTAGACATGGAATGTAGGAGGACAAGGACACTCTAGTTAGACACATTTCAATAATTATATGATCAGCAACAGTTGAATATTAATATAAATACACTGCAATAAAATATAAAATTTAATATTACTCACTTATGCCTCAGATGCTGAAACAAATACAGTGCCATAATGTAAGTTCAAGCATTATTATACTAATCTGTCTTAGTCTAAACCATATGTGCCTATTTTATGCATAGATTTTATGTTCACTTCCGAATGAACATTCGCATGTAGTTCAATAATATGTTTTAATAATTCAGACCAATGAATAATAATTAATGGATCAACTATTGTCCATTAACTGGTAATGCATTTCTGATCTAATGTTCCCCACAGTAAATTTGCTGCTTGCGAATCTGCAGACATTGAATCAAATAATGGATCTCCAAATAAAATTATACTTAAACAGAGCAGAAATTCATGTCCTCCTGTTGTACTACCTTTATTTCTTACCAATAATTCAGCTAGTTGTTGACCAGTTGCAAAAATGTGTTCCCAGTCACATATGTTATACCTTTTGAACACTGTTTCCATCTAGCTGACTTAATTTGAATCACTTAATTTGAACATTCTTGAGAGGACATGTCTATCATGCAAATATTAATAACTGAATAAAATGGATACTGAAGATGCTGTTAGAATTTAAGCCTTGATCTATACCAATTTAGCTCTTCGTCATCCAACATATAATCTTAGGCTAACAATGTGAAGGAAACAGATGTTTATACTGCTTCAGGCACTATGTATTTACAAGACAGACAATTGTATTTGGAATTATCTTAAAGGTCCAAAGGCCCAAAGATTAGAAAACAGACTACCCTATGACTAGGATTTATTTCTAACAAAAATGTGTATGACTTACTAGTGAGTTGATTTTATTCCCTGTTTATTATGTTACTTTGTCATTATGATTTAAACAAAAACTAGATGTTTCTGAGTAAATAGAATGCTAACCCCATTTGAAATAAGCTGCTTACCTCTTTTTAACTTCTTTATTAAGGTTCAGAAAAATCTGTTAAGGTTTACCTGATGAAACAGCCCAAATGGCAATGTTTTATTTAAAAAAACAATAACCTAAAGCCCCAAAAATCATTCATTTATCTGTAAAAATCACTAATAATCCTCACTTTTATAACCATTACAACACCTATTTAATACTTAAACATCCCCACAGGATCCTTAACCCCCAGATTGTAGCTCCCAATACATTTGTACCCCTGTTTTCCTTCATTCTCCTCTGGCTATGAAACTAACCTGGATTATATTATACTTTTTGTACAATCAGCTAAGAACATGTCTCAAGCAACTTATTGGCAAAATTTGCTTGTTAACCATCATCTTGTTTGAGTGTGTGTATATGTATGTATATACACATATATGGAGATAGAAAGACAGGTGTTATGTAATTTATTGCTTCATGTATTTCATTGAGAGCTGAAATGCTGGTGTTTTTGTCAATGGTAGAGCTGGTAGAATTATGCAATGCTTGAACTTCATTACATCAACCGCTACATAATTCATGCGTTTCCCCTTTCTATGAGGCTGTGCAATCCTGGAGTTATTATATTTAATTTCCAGGGACTTGGGGGATGAGCACCCACATTAGGGGTGTATGGAGTGAACTCTGCCCATGTAAAGTTGTTGTTTGTTGTTTTACTTTTAGTAATTGCAAATATAGGCTATTTGGTTACATTTGCAATTACTTTTTTTGATTATTTTGGTGGTGATTAATGGTAATTGTCAATGAGTTTGTTCAATGTTTTGTATTTTGCATAAACTCACTTATTCATTATAAACATATTTTATATATGGAGTGACTTCTAATACTTGAATGGCCATATAATTGAATTTCAATTTCGTGAGATAAAAATCATGAAAAAGAAATACCCAAACATCGAATTATTCCCAGAGCAAGTACACAAATAATTTTCCAAATGTTAATAAAACACAAACTGGAGTAAATAAAACGCACCTAGGTGAGGTCCTATCCCCCACACACCATCCAATAGCCCCCCACACCCCCTAAACTACATATACCAACTCTGTGATCAGACTACAGTGTAGAAAAGGGTATGTAGGACAAATGTTTACTTGCCTTGGGAAAAATCCACTGTTTGGGTATTTCGTTTTCATGATTTTCGTCTTGCAAAAATGAAATTCTATGACATGGCCACTTGAGTATTAGAAGGGGATCAATATACATACATATATATGGGCACTTTCAAATTGTTCATTGCATCCTACGCTGTTGTGTGTGTGGCTCAGATGTGTCCATATAAATCAGTTATCTATGTCAGTTAACACAATTAAATTAATTTAAATAAAAATAAAATAAAATAAAGATTCTTAATTAGTGCATCTTTATTTACACTTCAGTAATCTCTTCTATAATATTATTATTCTAGGAAAACCTAATTTATTTTCCCTAAATGTGCAAGGTCAATATAAACTCTAACAATTTCTATAACAGGAATCATATGTTGAATGCTTTACATAGTTCCCTAACTCCAACTTGACTGCAAATAATTATTCAAGTATTTGACTGGTGAAAAAATATTTATTAGTCCCAGGAAATTTAATCTCATCATGAAGACAATATATATCAGCCAACTTCCATGATAGATTATGTGATGGGATTACTGAACGTATAAACACACATAACTGAACTACCAATAAATTCTTGGCTGGGGTGCCTTTTTTCTGAAGTCTGCATGTCCTCCCTGTGTGCATGTGAGTTTCTTCAGGATGCTCCAGTTTCATCCCACATTCCAAAAACACACAGTAGATGGATTAGACATTCTAAATTGGCCATAGATGTGAGTGTGTGTGCGAGGATATGGACAGACTACAGTGGCAGGGCTAGCCACCAGGTGCTGTAATCCTTGGCTCTAGATGATTGTCACTGTTGAAGTAACACCCCAACCCCATGTGCAAAACTGGAAAAAGGGGTTGTAGGTTGATGGATGGACTGCAAATTGTAATCTTCCACCTTCCTTTCAATATGGTATTTACAAATGTGAGGAGAAGATGATATTCTTCTAAAAGAGAAACCACTGTGCAACCTTAGTCTGGAATACTGTATTCAAATCTGAAGACTTTAACAGAAGATGGAAATCAAGTTTTTTTGGGATATTTTTAGTGCAAAATTTAAATAGAATCATAATTTAGAGACTATGGGAAAGATACGGAACACTCAGAATGTAGATAAAAGAGAAGGAACATACAGTACAGGTATGAAAGTTTTTAATTTTACTAATTGGTTTAGTGACCCTAGTCTATAAAATATTTACAGTTAGGCTGCATGCTATGCCAAGCTTCTAAATGTAGACAATTTTGAGAGAGCGAGAACATCTGTGAGCCCCCCAAACCCTGATTGCATACTACGAAAATGATGAATTGTGTAAATCCTCATGGTATGTGCATACATTACATTAACTCAAAAAAAAAAATAATAAAAAAAAAAGAAACCTGCTATACTCCGAATTTGTGGAATCTGTCATCATAATGGTACTGTGATCTAGAATCCAAACATATGGTAGTAAGAAAATTATATCTGCAAAACCACATCCATATAATATGTGTGTGTGTGTGTGTGTGTGTGTGTGTGTGTGTGTGTGTGTGTGTGTGTGTGTGTGTGTGTGTGTGTGTGTATTCCTGTGACTGTGTCTGTTGTCCCCCTGCAACTGTATATCAGTGTATACAAGTACATCATGACAATATATTATTAAACAAAACACATTTTTCCAGTCTGTCCTGAAATCCACCTTACAGTGATTCCCTTCCCAAAAGATGTATGTCACTTAACCTGGCCCATGTACATGTATCATTATTACAAATGCCTAATCATGTTTCTGACTCCAGTGATTATATTTCCATTCCTCTCATGTCTCCAGTACATCACTGTTCTGTCTGTTGTTGCAGCAGGAGAGTTCATTGACAGACACACAGGCATGTTTACCAGCTTTCACCAAACACATCAGGGGTCATCTGTGGGCTTACAAGGTACCATTTTAGAAAAAGCCAGTGGTAATAATTGTGAATTTACTGACACATATTTTAAGGATAAACTTTTATATAAAGAAGCCATCTATATTCTTAAATTTGATACTGTTATACCTAATGGTATGAATTTTGAAATTAATTTGAGAGTTCTTCTTTATTAATGCTTGTGATTTTCTCTAATTGAATTTTTATTGAATAATTGATTGAGCTATTTATATGGACTATTTTTTGGGTGTGTATTCTCCTTTTAAGGCATTCCAGCCGAGATGTCAGAGAGTTAAGAGAGTGAATAAAATACTTTTGGATTCTACTGGGTTATTGGTCTTTTGGTTGTTTTTCTGTTTTATTTTATTTTGTTTTAGTTGTGTATTATTATGTTTACCAGTCTAACCTCACGTTCACATCATCCACTGCAAGACTAAGTCAGATATACAGTATAGTCCTACAGTTAAAATTTGCATATGCTGTGCTGATCAGACAGTATCAGACTCCATGACTATTTCTATTAATTTTGGCAAGGCTCTGAGTACACTAAGCATATATAATAGGATGCATTCTGAAACAAGTTCTGAGCAGTAACCATCAAGAGACAATTGCTTTAACTTATGCAGACTCTGTCCATGTCTGTAGTTATCGATGGGGGGGGGGTTAACTGAAGGTATCAGGGTAACATAAACATTGCAATAAATATCTTCTGCTTTATTATCACTATCATTTGAAATCTGGTCCCAGGTAAGCTCTCCAGGCAAAATACTCTTTTCTGGGGTGACTTGGAAGGACTCTGTAGTTTTCTGTTTTTGTTATTCATTTATTCATGTTTTAAATTGACCACACTAATCATACTAGAGCTATAGCATATTTTTAGGTGAGACCTAAGGTGATATTTATACCGACCAGGGAAATTCTCCTAGTCATTTTGAAGAGGGCCCTGGAGGGTGGTTCCTGTTGGGAGTATGGAATAAATGATCAAATAGTAGATAATATGCAACTCAACACCGTAAAACTCCACTGCCAATCATGAGCAGACAGGTGATCCGCTGTGGCGACCCCTAACCGGGAAAAGTCGAAAGAAGAAGAAGAAGAAGATAGTATGATGGAGGTGGAAGACAACAGACCAGATACTGTATACAGTAATATGGTGAATGTTTATACCCATGGAGAAAACATGATTGGACAATAGTTTTGGATATTACAGTGACTATTATAATCTTTAGTACACTTACCTTATAATTATGATTTGGGAGAGTGAAAGAAATAGCATCTTATTATGATCATCTGAAAGGCTACTTTTCTGCATGAGGTGGTAAATGTAGGGAAAGATTGTGGAAAATGCAAATACAAGACATATGGGAAAAAGATTATTCACAAAGAGAATGTGTGTGAAGGAATGCTTTACATGCAAATGGTGCATTTTTAATATACTATCCTTTGCAGTTGGAAGAAGAGCAAACACACTATATCTCTTGGTAGCAATAATGGAAGTATGACAGTAGAAAGCACTGTAAAACAAAATTATACTGAAACTGTTCAAAAGGTTTCAGATTATGAAAGTGAATATGTTTGTAACAATTCTATCACATTGGAATTGATGACTGAAGGGGGGAGCTTATCTTTTTTTTTTTCAAAATGAAAATAATATGCTGTACTAATCCTGGGTGCAGAGATCAATGTGAAAAGCAGCGTGAAAAGAAGAAGGGAGGGAGGGGTTCACTAGAAAATGGAAAGTTGTATCAGTGATAAAGTGATGCAAAGCTAGAAAAAAGGAAAAAGTGTAAGAAATCATTGCTCTTATATTTTTATCTTTGAATTCTAATATAACAAAGACCATTGCAAGAAGTTCTATAACCTGCTTGAAGAAATTAAATGTGGATTTCTTCTTGAAACTGTTACATATATATTGTGCTTAGAAAGAAAACATTTCGATTAATTTGAACAGTGACGTGATTTGGCAGCTTCGCTTATTGGAATGCACAGGTGTGATGCTTTTAATAAGGGTGGGGTTAAATTGAAAGTTTTGTACTAATCAGGGAAGATAATTGCAACTATTTGTACAATGGAAATTTCATGAGAATCATTAATCTATATACAGCCACAAAAGATAAAGAAAGAACAAAAGTTTTTTTTTCACCATTAGAAAAATATCTAATCATTAAAAGGGGTATTACGTGTGGGTGATTTTTTTTATTTGTTGTCTGGAAAGGGGAAGGAATGCTAAAACTGATGGAAATTTTAAGAAAATTTTAAAAAGAACAAAACTGTGTCAGAAAGAAAACTCTTACTCAAAGGAAAGTACTGTTAGCAAAATGGATTTTTATACAAGGTGAAATGCTGGGAGAGGGGGAAGTTTTTAGTAGGATATGTATGGTTTTCAGAACACAGAGCAATATCATTGTACTTTAGCTGTGGTAAGTATCAGTATAAAGGGTACGCTACAAGTGCTTGAGTCCAAAGTACTCAAAAATCAACATCTCGCAGCCAAGGACTTGAGGACTCTGTAGCTCTGCTAGTCTGTTGCTCATGAGTTCAGGCAAGCAGCCATGAGGATAGAACACTGCTTGCAGCTAAATTAAAAATATTAGTTGATGCAAGCAGCTCTGGGGAAGGAGCTGGAGGGGGAGGTTTAGGGTTAGGAAGTGGGAGAGAGGTTTTAGGGTTAGGGAGTGGATTAGAGGATTTACCGTTAGGGAGTGAGAGGGATGGTTTAGGGTTAGGGAGTAAGAGGGAAGATTTAGGGCTAGGGAATGGGAGGGATGGTTTAAGATAAGGGAGTGGGAGAGATGGTTTAGGGTTAGGGAGCGGACAGGGAATTTCTGATTTAGGTAGTGACTGTGGAATTTAGGTTTAGCGATATGAGTTGGAGTTTTAGGTTTAGGGAGCTGGAAGGATGTTTTAGGGTTAGGAATTGATCAGGAATTTTGGTTTAGGGAGAGGGTTGGAATTTTAGGTTTGGGGAATGATCAGAAACTTTAGGGTTTGGGTGGGGAAGTAAAAGTTAAAGGTAATAGACCAAGGAATTGGGTTGGGAATATGGTGGGGATTTTAGAGTTATGTTTTAGATTATGGCACGGGTATGTACTTTATAGGATTAGGTGTTTGGGTGGCTATGGAGAAATGGGAGATTGTGCTAGTGGGAGTTAGTGCACTTGCTTTTTTTAAACACCATTATTGTTCAGTAATTATCACTTAAGACATAGACATCCATATATTTCTATAAAAGAAAACAAACTCTGTTAACATCCTCAGGGATTCAATAATGCTTACACTAAGTGTACAATAAGTGTACACCATTCTGAGTGAACAGACAATGCAGGCATAACTCACACTTTCTTCCTCCGAATTTTAGTTTTCCTACTGATTTTCTTGAAGCTTTAAATATTTACAGGGATTCATAAAAGTTACCACAAAGTATAGACTCCTTGCACACCGAGTGCAATCTTTCTGAGTGACTAGGAAGGGCAAAAAATGTGCTAGGGATGTTCTTGAATACATATCATGCACACTTAGGGCCAGATTCATGAAGGCTTGCATGGAGTCTAAGAGTAGAGTAAGACTCCATCCAGCCAACATGTCTGCCGAGCGATCCAGGAACAGCCGGCAGGGGTGTGCAAGAGAGCTCCTAAAATGACTCTTGCACGGACAGTGTTAGTTTATGCAAATTACCTCATTTGCTGCTGAAAGCTATGCAAATGAGGTAAATTTGTGATCCAGGAAACACTAACCTGTCCGAGTAAGAGTTGTGTTATTTGTAGAAATGTACTTGATTGGCAACTAAGTACCGTTCTTCAAATAGCAAAACGGAGCTATGACAGCTCCAAATAAAGGATGCATCCAGTTGAGGAAGCATGCCAATGGCCAAATATACAGCCATTGGCATTTTTATCTGTTGCAAAATAATAAAAAAAATGTTTTTTTTTCCTCAATCTCCGATGTTTAAGCGTAGAGCAGCGCAGCGCCACGCATACCTGCGGCACTCTAAAAACCCTAAAAACAAAAAATAAAAGCCACAAATAGGTATTTTAATCACAATATTCATCTGCCATGCAGGTGAATGGCAGGCTGAAGACAACATGGCTACTGAGTAGTGGTTGCTAAGGGGGGAAGCTCAGTCTGAGAGATGTAACCAAGCATTAGTAGGCAATCCTATGCAAATGAGTATAAGGATAGTGAATCCCAAATTTCCCTGCCATGTGAACCATGTCCCTAGAGTGTAAGAGTAGGATTAGGGGAGTAACAGAGTAGAAGATAGGTGACAGCATGAGGGGGTATGTATTAAAAAGACTTTAAGCTTATTGGAGCAGAGTGGCATGTGTTTGCTGTGAGTTACTCAGGACTGGAAGAGGCATGTCTACAGTTGTCTAAACTGAAAAGCAGAAACCGAAGGTGTACGCCGTGGCTATCACTGAAGTTTCTTGCAAAGCTGCTTACACTGTGTGCGCGCATGTGCACGCCAGTAAACCCGTCTAAGCCTGTGTGCACGTGTGTGCGCCCGTGTAAGCCTGTGTAAGGCCGTCTAAGCCTGTATGCATGAATGTGCACTCGCCTAAGCCTGTGTAAGCCTGTGTAAGCCTGTGAGCGCACGTGTGTGGCCGTGTGCGCATGTTTGTGCTTGTTTGCATGGCGCTGCCCCCTGTGGAAACAGAAATGGGAAAAGGAAGGAAAGGAAGTAGTAGGAAGTTAACCAAGGAGAACTAGCAGAGCTGCCAGGTGAAATCAATCAGAATCAGCCAATTACACAGGCAGTACACTAGCCCAGCCCAACCCAGCACTTAAAACTCCCCAAACAACATTCCCCCATGTTTTTCTCAGAAACACTGCAGCACTGCAGTCTACAAAGAGAAGTGAAAATTTAAAAAGCCTAACTGAGACAGAAAAATGTTTGGGGATGCCATTGCTATTATAAGGCGACATGTGCAAGATGCTGAGGGTGCTGCCATTGCAAATGCTGCTGAGCAACCCACAGTGAGGAGACGGAGAAGAGTGTACAGATCCAGGGTAACCTACCAGGGGCTACATGAGCTGGAGATAGTGGAGCGCTATATAGTGGACAGAGAGCTCCTGCAGCAAATTGTTGAGCTGTGCAGGTCACACCTCACACACAGAACCAACAGAGGGGAACCCATCCCAGTGGAAACCAAGGTATGTGTTGGCCTAAGAATACTAGCAACAGGTACCTTCCAGAGACCAACAAGTGATATGATGGGGATTTCACAGGCATCAGCATCCAGGGTACTGCACCAGTTCCTAAATGCCATGTCAGCACATGTCTGTGATCATGTATATTTCCCCAATTCCTGTGAGGTATTGGCCAGCAACATGCGTCTCTTCCATCAAATAGTGGAATACCCTGAGGTAGTGGGCGCAATTGACTGCACGCACATACACATCAAAGCGACAGCCGGAAAACGGGGTAGGGCCTACATCAACTGCAAGGGCTTCCACTCTATCAACTGCCAGGTCATGTGTGATGCCCAGGGCATAATACTGAATGTGTGTGCTGGCTGCCCAGGAAGCTACCATGATTCCCATGTCTGGCATCTGTTGCAGCTGTACCAGACATTTGCCAATGGGGACTTCCCTGATGGTCACCTGTTGGGGGATGCTGGATATGCACTGGAGCCGTGGCTGATGACACCCATCAGAAATGCACACACACCTGAACAAGAACTCCATAATGAGGCACATGCACAAACACAAAATGTAATCGAGCGTGTGTTTGGGATGCTCAAGTCACGGTTCCATTGCCAGGACACATCTGGTGGAGCCTTGCAGTACTCACCAACTACATGTACCCAAATTGTCATGGTATGTGCATGCTACACAATATGATCCTGGAAAAACAGCTGCAGCAGGAACAGCATAGGGCAGGGCCAAACAGCCCTCCACCATTGCCAAGGCCTGCACATGCACAGCATGACTCAGAGGAGGAACAACCTGAGCCTGCCCCAGTAGGCAGAAGGAGGCATGCCCAGTATGCCTTTGCCTTGGCAAAGAGGCATAGCACATACACTGGCTCAGTAGGAACCCTGGAAATGATACCTCCCTCTGACTCACACATAAAATAAGAGGGATGCCTAACTTGACACTACCTGTTTCCAAACATGTATAGGGAGTGTAGTATGTGCATCTGACATAAGTGGCACTACAGCACCACCTGAGGCATGATTGCCATGTTCTAAGCAATGTAAAGCAATGCTAAGCAGCTTTAATCAATATCTAGTATATGTAAACAAAATTGTTCATGCCAACTAGCGCAACGTCGGGCAACGTTGAGCAATGTTGGCCAAGGTTGGCCAAAGTTGACTAAAGTCAGTTAAACATGCTCATATCTGCTTTACTGTTCCTTAAGCAGTCTGGTCTGCCCAGAATGAAAATAAAAAGCAATAACAGGGCTTGAAACCAGTATACTGTGCACTATAGTCACAGTACTGAACCACTGAGCCATGATAGCATTTCAGTGGCACAGACAAAGCAGGACAATTGTACATTAATGCAAATACAAAGAAATGCAGTATCATGCCCCTAAAGAGGCAAATGGGTAACCTCCCCTACACGCCTATGCAGACATAGAACATCAGGCTAGGCGGTGTGATGTGGGTTGTGTAGGCTATAAAGTCGCAGTGTAATATACTTGACATTGGACGCTAACATCTGTAGTATAGTAGTATGCCACAAGCCACTATGATAGGCAACAGTACAGACTGAAATGGTGTCCAGTACATAGCAGTGCAGGCATAGCAAATGTGTATAAGTGTCAGGTGAAACCCACATCCTATGTACACCCACAGTAACAACCAGGTGTGCCCCTGGGTAGAAATGTACAAAGAATAGCTGTCACCCCTGTATGTAGAAATGTTGATAAGTCTATGCAAAGTGTCGCATGGAAGTCCTGCAGACAGAGCATGATCCCTGTTGATCTATGACACAAAGGTGAGCCCTGCTGTAAAAATACAACTTGATTTTCCATACACATATAGTATAAATGTCTATACCAGGGGTGCTCACACACTCCAACAAATGTAGTGGATTCCATTCAGCATCACACTGAAAGGTCATACTGGGCATACTCAGACACTTAAAGAAACAAAGCAAATGACAGGCAGCAACATACTGAAAGGTCATACTGGGCATGCTCACATACTTAGGCTAAATATGGATGTGATAATAAGGAATCTATGGAGAAATGTGGATAGTCATCTCAACTTCCAGAAACACATTCACAAAGTGCTTGGAAAATCGTGCTATGTGTACACACAAACTGCCAAGGTCTGTGCATGTAGGTCAAAGGAGGTTCCCACTACTCAGCAGTCATCAGACCTGTCAGAGAGTACCACAACACACTTGCGATGAATCCGACTAGGCACGTTCAGCAGCTAGAAAGACCAATGAAGTACCTTAACAAGAGGATTGCTGGCCTCAAATAGTTGCTCTATGCAACAAGACTGAATGTAACCCAATCTGTACTCTGTTGCATACTGTCTACTCAGGAGATCCCTGCCCAACAGACAGGTTCATGTCATGGTTACACTTAGATCTGTTCTGAGGTACAGCTCAATGGCAGTAAATGTGCAGAGCCAACTGATATTGCCAACATCCTGGCAGATAGGATCACTTTTAACTTTACCCCCCTCTCACCCATGAAAGAGCACATCTCTATAATGGAAGACTGCAAAGTTGCTGTCATCACGGCCGCACAGGTTATAAACACTCTCCAAAGCCAGTATCACAGCAGCCATGGGACCATATAACTTCCCAGGCTGCGTAGTATCTACTTCCCTGAAGTAAACATTAACATGGCAGGTCTGCGGCTGCTGAAGTTTCCAGAGGACTGCAAACTAGGAGCCATATTTGTAAACACAAAGGATGCGGACATCCTACAAAACGGCCTCACTGAGGCAGATGGCTGCTGTCACTCTAGTTCAATGCCAAAAGGTGCATTGTCATCCCCTTTGTTAAAAAGTCTGCAGCCAAGAACTACAACAGAGGTGGTAGTATACTTCACACCGAAAGTGTGACAAGAGACCTTGGGTCATAAGTGGACAGTGGATACAACTGTGATAATCACATTCCCACCGTAGTCAGGAAACCCTCCTATGTGGCACACCTCATCACAAAATGTGTCTCATGCAGAATAGAAGAGGACAATGTTCCCCTCTACTGACCACTCACTAGAACTATAATAAAGTACAATGCCACTGCTACTATGTACCTCACATTTCAACTACAACAACTGGAAAGCCAGCAACAAAGAGCATTAGTGGCCTGAAATACATGCCATACACAGACCATATCAAAATGCTCCATCCGTACTCCCTTGCATATCGCCTACTCAGAGGTGTTCACTGCCTAACATACAAAGCTATGTCAAACACAGAGCTGTTGGATATGCTCCATGTAAAACACTCACAATCCCTCCGACCTTTGGACCCAAAACCACGAGTGAAATACAAAAGGAAGGGGTGTACCCATTTACCTTATGGATACCCACACCTTCAGGTTAGTGGCACAACATGAGGCCTAGGAGACCATGCAAGTGCAACTAATATTGGCCAAAGCTGCCCATCAGATTGTAGCCTGCTACAAATTACGTACCTTGTCTCAGGAACCTCACTCAGTATTCTGGAGAACAGTGGAAAGTATAAAGGTCATATCAAACACCATTATATGAGGAGATTACAACTTCCCAAACAGTGAGTGGTGGAATTAGTCATGTACAACGTCCTTCGCACAATGTTTCCTAGAGTTTAAAAACCCTAACACCCTTGAACAGCTGATCACCATGCCCACTAGAGGTGACAACATACTGGACATGATCATCACCAATATGGGTTACCAGTGTTCCACTACAGAGATAAACCCCTCGCTGGTAATATCAGATCATGAAGTAATCACACTGGACATCCACATCCAGCACCCCCACCCAGTCAATGAAACCACTGTGAAGACATTTGCAAAAGCAAACTGCACACTTCCCAAGACCAAAGTGGAGTGTTCCAAAGCCCTCTTGCTATAGGATAATGGTATACAATCTGCAGAATCATTTACAAGTGCATCCTATGAGCATCCACAGGGATGCATGGAATGAGACATCACAAATGAAACCAAGATGCACTCCTCCAAAAATAGGACAACAATCATGTGGTTGTTGCCCATAAATAAGCTAGACAACAGAAGGAGGAAATGAACACATGATAGAGCCAACTTCACTAAAGGAAAGGCATCACTGATCATTATCAGGAAGAAACAATGATCACTCATAAAATAATCCAAGGACAGTTTAAAAAGACAAATAGCCAAGGAATGTAAGAATAACAGCCACAAAGCCTTTGGTAGCTATACCAGACATGTAGGTGTCAACTTCCAAATATGCTGTCAGCTACTGAAAAAAGGAAAGAATACACCAAACCAGCTTTCATTGCCCACATCCAGGGGGACAAGTTCAGTGTAAAATCCCCCCCATCATCCCCAAAAGGGCCTGTGTCCATCACAGAAGGATGCAGAGCCCCAGACGTCATGGACATCCAGGTAAAGACAGCCCTCACCAAAGCTAAGAACACAGCATCAATGTGACTGAATGGTGTCCCAGGCTGCATCTTACACTAGGCCCATGAGGAACTAGACCCTCAGCTACATTCATTGTCCAGACACAAGCATACCACAGGCTATGTACCCAAAGAATGGCATACACAAACAGTCATCCAGCTCCACAAAGGGGGTGCCACAACAGAACATGGACACCATTGCCCAATATGTCTACTCAGCCTGGTCTACAGAACTATTGAGCAAATTGTCATGGAGCCCATAAACAGAGACATTGGAGACCTCCAGACACTGGACTCTCCACATCTTCGCCTTGTTAAAGTCAGATCCTGGCTCCTAAACCTAGTTGACTTATGTCAAACAGTTACCAAGGACATAGATGGAGGTAAAAGTAGTCCACACAACCCACCCGGACCACACGAAGGACTTTCCACACCATTCCCCACTCTGTCATCATGGACAAGCATACCAGCTGGAACATTAACAGCTATGCCACAGGATGGGTGGCCAGGTGGCTCACAGATCAAACACACATGTTCAGAGTTGCTGGTGCCATGTCCAACTCTAAGCCAGTCACAAATGGCATCCCACAGGTCTTGGTCCTGGGACCCCACCTGTTCATTAGATACTGCTCAGAGATACAGGCAAGCACAGGAGGTGTATGGCTGAACAGTTCTGCAGATGAATGGTAACTGTGGTCCATAATTGACTGTATGGCTAACACAGACATCCTCCAGAAGTGTCTTACAGAGACAGATACCTGGTGTCAAAACAATGCCCTGAAGCTGAATGCCAAAGAATGCATAGTCATCCCATTTGGGTACAACAAAGTGCACACAAATTACCACATAGGTGGTAATCCAGTATGTACAGAGAAAGTCATTATGGCCCTGGGGACACAGGTAGATAGTAAACTCCCCTTTGATGATCACATGGCCAAAGTGTTTAGACATTCCTTCAATGTAGCCCACCTAATGTCACCTAATGTAGCCCACTTTGTATAGTCTGATGATGTCACTATCCTACAAATAAACCTGTGGAAAAAATAACTCACAGTGATGTGTATAGTGCGACGTGTAAATGCGTACTTCTGTAGTATCATGAAGTAGTTAGGTAGTCGTTTGAATCCTGCACTTGACAAGTGTGTGTGTGTTCTCCTTGGGATGGTGCAAATGTTTTGGAGAGTAGTGAAACACCTTAAAAGTGTTAAACCAATCTTTGGCAAGTCTGATGATGTCACCATCCTAGAAATATACCTGTGGAAAAGAGAAAGCTCAGTAATGTGTATAGCATGTCATGTTAATGCGTATTCTTCTAGTATCATGAAGCAGTTAGGTAGGGGTTTGAATCCTGCACTTGACAGCTGTTTGTGTGTGGTCCCCTTGGGAAGGAGTAACCTTTTAGGAGAGTAGTAAGACACCTTAAAAGTGGTAAAACAATCTTTGTCAAGTCTGATGATGTCACCATCCTACAAATATACCTGTGGAAAAAAGAACCCCCAGTGATGTGTATAGTGCGTCGTGTTAATGTGTACTCCTCTAGTATCATGAAATTGTTAAGTAGGGGTTTGAATCCTGCACTTGACAACTCTGTGGGTTTGTGTGTGCTCTCCTTGGGAAGGAGTAACCTTTTAGGAGAGTAGTAAGACACCTTAAAAGTGGTAAAACAATCTTTGTCAAGTCTGATGATGTCACCGTCCTACAAATATACCTGTGGAAAAGAGAAGCCCCAATAATATGTTTAGCATGTAGTGTTAATGCGTACTCCTCTAGTATCATGAAGTAGTTAGGTAGGGATTTGAATCCTGCACTTGGTGAGTGTGTGTGACAGTGTTGGGGTTTTTGCTTTTACAACCGTATGACATATCAGTAGGCATTGCACATGTGAGGTAGAGTTCAGGCAAATACATATACGTACATGTTACCTCAATTATTGCATGTGTGTGAACTCGGCTTTATCCATGTACACAATTGTCATCTTTGCCAAACTGTGCTGCTGATTCACAGACCTTAGGTCACATCTGTATGCTTGTGACAAGGCCAGCCACTGCAGTGATGCCTGGCCTAGGTCATCCGTGTCACACACACTCATTACGGTTTCTATTGAATTGTGTGAGTGAGGGTTTATGGCTGAGGCATATATCAGACCTGTTCAAATGCAGCAGAGTCTGTCAATGATGACTATGCATTATAGGTGTACAACAATCTTTGTGGACATGCATGCAGACCCCTTCTTGCTTATGTGATCCACTGAGGGATTTCAAAATACCTTAGGGAATGTGATTATCAAAGGAGAGATGACGTAACACTAGGTTGCATGTACACATCGGTACCTGTTCATCATGTTGGTGGCTACTACCTATGTGGTACTGTGGGGATACTATGTTCTGTAAAGGTGGATGACTACGCTTAGCTTCACCTATAGCTTTACAGCATGGGTTTGACAACAGGTATCTGTCTGTATGATACTCTTGTGGAGGATGTGTGTGTCACCTGGAGAATGCAGTATAGGCCACAGTATGCATTAGCACACGTGGACAGACATATCCCTACTGTGATTGCTTGTACCTAAGAGAGCCATATGCTGAACAGGAGTGGTCTCAGTAATGGGTGCAGCTGAATACCACTGGTTACTGGCATAGTATAGTACCTGAAGGATTCAAATGTTGCTGTGTGTCCTACATCTGTGTATCAGTTATCAAGACATCATCTCAATGACTGGTTATGGTCAGGCTGTTGAAGTCATGTATACTACCAGAATGCAAAACAATGACAGATCCTAACAGTATCACCCACAGCACAGTGTCAAACCATGTAATACACAAATATGCAGTCAGGTTCCAAAATGTGTGTAGTACAATGCATACTGGCCACCAATAGAAATTATGGAGTGTTACTGTGTAATACAGAGCATGTCATCCTGTCCATGTGTCCACTATGCACGTACATGTAGACAGTGCACCTCCACCATTACCACACCTGTACACCTGCAAATATGTGGTACACACATCCCACACATACTGTCCACTCACTAACACATGCTGCCAATACTGCACACATCAGCCAAGTGGCACGTGGGTGGACAATATACAATTGGAACTAACACTGGTGTAAACAACACTACAATGACAATCATAGCTTTAATGCATCATGCCTGCTCAGCTACATCTTCAAGCATATCATTACACTCTACTGCTGACTACCTGCTAACATTGCTATACTGCTATAAAGACACCCTGTGCATCAGTACCATTGTAGCCTGTTCCTGCATCAATGTTACAGATGACAGGAGGTGGCACAGGTTTCATCATATGCACAGGGTGTGTTATTGGTCTGCCAGAGGCCTACAGTGAGCCATCCAATCAACATGTATGTGTGTGTGTGTGTGTGTGTGTGTGTGTGTGTGTGTGTGTGTGTGTGTGTGTGTGAGAGAGGCAAGAATAATGGTATGGGCAAATGTTGATGTAATGTGTGTGGGTATGTGTTAGCCCTAGGTTTCTTGATTATGTGTGTGTGTGTCTGCATGCACACGATTCCACCATGTGGCTGCCACATATGGGTACTTGTGGGACAGCCACAGACTGTACCTGTGAGGCATTACAGATCACCATCTCTGGCCATGGATATGGTACCTGTGCCTGTCAGGGGTGCTACTGACACTATCAGGTACAAAGCCAGACTGGGTGCTATCCCCAGAGGTAGATGGATATACACTGGACCCAGGTCCCTGCTGGGACTGTCCAGAGCCATGTGCACGTGGTCTTCTAGGATGTTCTATGGACAACCCACCCCCAACATTGCTGGGGCTGGTACTGGCACTACGGGAGCGACTGTTGGTTGAGGGACATCCGTGGTGAATGCCAGCTGCTGATGTTGCTGGCATACATCCACATCGATGACTCAACCATCCCGCATTGTCCTGACACATGGACATGACATTGCGGAGGACATCTAATGTCTCTCCCCAACGTCTATCGGAGATCTCAGTGTAATTACAGATGGCATCAACTAGGTCACGGATACTGTCTATTATGGTGGTGTTATGTGGCCTCTGTGCCCTCACATCCTGTCTGATGTACCATTCCATACGTGCCTGTTCCTCCATGACAGCCTGGAACATGTGTGAGGTTGTAAGACCTGTAGCTCATCTGCCAGTGGCATGATGGGCAGCAGTGCTCCGATGAGAACCCCTGGACATCTGCCTATGTGGCACCCTTCCAGACATCTGGGTATGGCTGCTGTGTCACGATGCATGTGCCATGGATACCACACTGTCCTGGCCAATGCCGAATGTATGCTGTCCCTCTGCTAAGGGCATTGGTGATGGATGCATTGGCAGTATGACTGTGTGCATGGATGGGGTGGACACTTGTGTAGTGTCAATTGGTGGCCCAACGATAGACCCTGGCAAACATGCCTGTGCCTCAACACACCTATCAACATTATCACTATCATGCTCAGTGACATCAGTTTCCCTGCTGCATTGAACCAGCCCAGAATCAGCACCTGTGAGAGGGAGACAGGAAACACATTTTACAACCTGTACGTGATGTCATCACACATGCACACATGCACACAAATACACTCCTCACTAGAACAGACACACACACACACACACACACACACACACACACACACACACACACACACACACACACACACACACACACACACACACACACACACACACACACACACATCACCAGCAATCCCGAACATACTCAATAGCGTGTGATGCTGGGGTACAGTATCACAAGCCAAACATTCATATCAAATGTGACAGCATGCAGGACGTGTGTTGCTCAGCAGCATGCAGTGTGAGTGTAGACAGCCCTTGCTAATGACAGTATACATGGCCTTGATGCATGTGCGTTTTGTTCAGTGAATGGCCTCACCATGGAACGCAATGTGTACATGGACACAACATTGCTGTGCAGGTATTAAAAGCCCTGCAATGTCCTGTGCACCATCAGTCACAGGTATGCATACCATGGCTGGATGTGTATCAGTGTGTCACATAGATATCCATTTCTGATTAGAGCATCTGTGTCTTTAGCAGATAATTGTGGACACAGGTGTAGCACATGCATGCTATGTATACACATAGGATGAGTGGTGCATGTATACCTGATGGAATACCATTGCTCAACATAGCCATTGTACAGTGGTTAGTGGTGAGTGTAGGACATATTGTGGACATGCCAGTGCCAGCCATGACATGGCATGCTACCACACAACTGCAACATGAAACATCACACATACACAATGTGTGTCATGTGACCTATACACCCCATAGCATTACAAGACATATGTGTGTCACTTTCTACAAATGGTGATTGCTATGCATGTTGCGTATAGGTGCATATGTCTGCACACACACAACATTGAGGTGTATAGCAATTCATGATATGTGTATTACTGTGGCCACTGTAACTGGATGGGATGTAGTACCATGAGCCATCATCATGCAGTATCATGTGGTCACTCAAGGCTACTAATGTGTGCCAGACCAGCACAAAGCATGTTGTACCTGAACTGCAGTACCATTGCTACATTCACCATTTCATGGCCAGTTGTTACATGGGTTTGTGAGGTGCCCAATAGGGGGCATTGCCTAACATGAATGTGTTATGTATTGAAGAGTGTTGCACAGCCACATGTGAGGCATCTACCCCTCAGGTATATTATGTGTGCTGTGTGGATGAGGTTTGGGATACTGTAGTGTGACCTTACAGCGGGTGTCTGAATACGCCATGTGTAGCATTTTAACGTGTACTGCGTATGACAAAGGTGTGTATGTTGTATGCATGTGTATTGACTCTGCTATCCGATGTCCACTACAGTGTTGCCACGATTGTGTGGGATGCTCTGTGTATTGCATGTGTTTTAGGCAGCTACCCATGTTACTAGGATGTGCATAGTCTCACAGCAAACATGCACAGCATGCATTATGCGTAGGTGTGTTACATGTACATAGCCTACACATCACCTATGACATGCACATTTAATTAGCAATATTAAAGGTTTAACACACTCACCAGCATGGCTCTGCTGCCTTGCTGTCACACCAGAGGGTCCTACAAGGATATCGGACACTTTGTCAGTGGTAACAACTATGGCATTGCTACTGTGTGTTTGCAATCTTACAGTAGTACAATGGTGGACAGTCACAGGCCTGCAGATTATATTCCTAATTATTAGTATTGCACAACACTAGGCACCACATCGTCTAGCTACACAGTACAAATCTCACATAAGCATGCTCTACCAATAGAGGTAACAGTATTCTACAGCTATGCCGTGTTACCTGCACGCTCCATGTCAACTTGCTGGGTGGCTCCGGCCTCCATGATGATACATGTTACTTGTTGTGGTTGTTGTTGGGCAGGCGCCACCTGGCTCAGGAGCAGCTCCTCCACTCTGGTGAGGGGGGGATGGATGGCTACCCCACAACTGTGGCAAGCAGTTGTCTGCAGATATCAGACGCACGCTGCTGGACATGTCTAATTAAATCACTGCTGTGATGGCGTACCTGCTCATATGTCCGGTTATGCATGCCTATGTCATTTACCCTACAGACAAGATCTTGCCACAGCGCAGCCCGCTCATGCTGGTCCTGGCTGGTTCTGGAGAACAGCAGCGCATAGTGCTGCACCAGGCTCACTGTGATGGCTTCTTCCTCGGCCGTGCTACATGCAGGGTTACGATGGTGGGACATTACCCTGGAAGACAATTAAAAAATATGTGTGAGCAAGTCATGTGGCACATGTAACATTCTAAAGTACAGATATCAATGAACTGCCATATATAGCAACATATTGGCTGTTAGAAGATACACACTTTCAATACCACATATCAGTTCTCAACACACAGATGCCTGACAGTGCCTGGCACACTCTATATATCAAACCATGTTTTGCACAGCAACAAAGTTATAACAGTATGTAAGACTATACAATAGTACATGGCACACTGTATGTGACACAATGCACCACCTAGCCACAGAATGTATATATTATGCTAATGCATCATGAAATATGTAATCCATTGCAATGATTGTAAAGTCCACTGACAGTATTACCAGTATACCACACTAGTCGTTTATGGCGGACCCCTGCCTAACACATGTGCACATTCATTAATATAGGTGGCATACTGCTGTACTAGACTATACATGTTGCTAGATACGCAGTTATATCCTGTAACACACATATGACCGAGGCCATGGTACAGGCATACCCACACACACAGCAGACATACATAACAGACACAGAGGTATGGCAACCCAGGTGACCTTTACCTGTGTACCTTACAGTACTGTGTGTCAGTAGTTACCAGACCTTATGCCTGAGATATGTAATCTGTGAGGAATACAGGGAACACATATAACAGTGGTTCCAATAAATGTGCACGTACACCATACTGTGCTGTTTAGGCATACAGCTTCAGGTAGTACTACAGTTCATACAGGAGTTGGATTCACCAGCAGTAGCACTCAATAAGCATACATGTACTGCTTTAGCCTACAATGGGATACCCCAGTCGACAACAAGGGACTACGTCAGACGGTATGGCATACTGCTTTTTCTGCCTACCAATTGCATACACATCTTTTGCTGGGATCACAACTAGGACACATAATACCATGACAGAAACAGTTTCCCACTAAGCTATCACACATATACCAAACTCTGACATATTCACCAACACATTCACCATCACACTCAGTCAAACTCACATATCGATTATTGCAACAAGTACATGTGGGTGTGTATCACTTCATAGGCAGGTAAGAGGCTATTGGCCCTAGGGCCTATAGAACTCTAGCCATAAGCTACCCTGGCCTCTGACACACAGGTATTTAAATTCCACATTGCCCAGTCAAGCATAGACACTGAGGTGATTGCCTGGGTATATTCTCTATCTCCCATACAATCTCCAGGATTATTTATGATGACTGCTAATTAGGAGCTTTGTTTGCTATGGATAGTTGGTTTGTTCCAGAGTATGGGATGTCTCTGAGATAGGAATCTATCCTTCCAGCATGTGTTGTTAATTGTGGTCAAAGGGTTTGGGTCCATAGAGCGTGTAGCTCATACAGATTGTGATCTGTTTACGTGGAGCATGTCCAACAGATCTGGGTTTGACATAGCTTAGTATGTCAGTCAGAGGTCACCTCTGGGTAGGCGGTATGCGACACAGTCTAGTTGTGGGTTTGTGGGATGGTCTGCATAGGGCATCTGTTTGACGCCAGTATTACTCTTTGTGAGGTATGTCTGTGTCCTTTCCACTTGCTGTTGATGTCTTGTGAGGTACATACTACATGGGTCATTGTACTCTATTCTGGGTTTTATGTGTATGGAGTAGAGGGGAACACTGACCTATTTTTCCCTGGATGACACACCTTTTATGATAGATGGATTACATGACTAGTGTGGCACTGTGACTATCGAAGGGGAGACTACCCACCTGTGTCCCATGGTCTCTTATCACACCTTCGGTGTTATGTAGACTACCACCTATGTGGTAGTTCATGGGTACTGAGTCTTTGCAAGGAGGGATGCCAATGCAGTGTCAATATTGAGCTTGAGTCCATGGCTTTGTCACCAGGCATCTGTTGCAGTAATTATGACCCTCTCTCTCTCTCTCTCTCTATATATATATATATATATATATATATAAATATATGTATATATATATGCCAATGACAAAAAATAGCATCAACGGGACAGCCACGGCTATAAATATGAGGTCAAAAAAACAATCGACTATATAAAAACACTTAGGAGCAAGAGTGCATCTGAAAAAACAAGAAAATGAAGGAACTCCAAACTGACAGAACGTGCGATTTAATCCACAGAAGTAAGCTTTCACAAGCTTCATCAGACTTACAAAATACATTCAGACTAACATTTAAATACCAAGTAAAAAATCAGGTGCATGACATCACTTCCTTAATCCATTCAAAGTGGCGAATAAAATCAAATACAAGTCAAATACACAACCTCACTTCCTAGGATACTATGCTAGCTGATCAAACAAATAAAATACATTATTAAAAATAAGTAATAAAAATATATGTTCACAGAGTCAACCTACTGCAAAACTAATAATGTATAATAAAGGTGTATACAGATATGTATCTGCAATACTGCATTCGCACTAAGCGTTCTATAAAATCATTAATAGACGAACTATACAAATCCTAATTAATTAAAAATACATATATATAAATCACATAAATAGTATATATAAATACAAATTAATACAGTAATACAATAATGTAAACCTATCAAAGAGTTATTAGTCTATAGTGCTTAGAGAGAGAATTAGAGAACATATGTATAATATCATGCTAGGTAATGTCCATTATTCGCTGGCTAAACATATTAAAACCACAGATTCCTCACATCAGTTTAAATTTTCGGTTTTACAGGTTATACATCCCAGTATTCGTGGGGGTAATGTCATTAATTATACTGAACGCTGTGAGGTTGATTGGATTATCAAATTTAGGGCAGATAGGTATCCTGGCTTGAATGAAAAGGTTCCACTCAAACCTGTCCTATCTAAAAGAAGACGTAGGGTATATAAAGACTATTCCGTGCGTAGGCACATAATGCCTTTGTAACCTCTCTATTTTTGTATGTGTATGGGTTATAGTCTCTATCAACTGTTTTCTATCATCTGCTTTTGATTGATGGCATTTTTTAATGAGCCTGTGTCTCCCCGTACATATGATCAGATGAACGCTGTTATTATATATTTGGGCTATATGAATTCTTGGTTTAGGTATGTTTAAGTTGCCTAGTTTTTTGCATTTCTAACATGAGCATAAGCACTATAGACTAATTACTCTTTGATAGGTTTACATTATTGTATTACTGTATTAATTTGTATTTATATACACTATTTATGTGATTTATATATATGTATTTTTAATTAATTAGGATTTGTATAGTTCGTCTATTAATGATTTTATAGAACGCTTAATGCGAATGCAGTATTGCAGATACATATCTGTATACACCTTTATTATACATTATTAGTTTTGCAGTAGGTTGACTCTGTGAACATATATTTTTATTTACGTATTTTTTAATAATGTATTTTATTTGTTTGATCAGCTAGCATAGTATCCTAGGAAGTGAGGTTGTGTATTTGACTTGTATTTGATTTTTATTCGCCACTTTGAATGGATTAAGGAAGTGATGTCATGCACCTGATTTTTTACTTGGTATTTAAATGTTAGTCTGAATGTATTTTGTAAGTCTGATGAAGCCCTTGTGGTGAAAGCGCTTACTTCTGTGGATTAAATCGTACGTTCTGTCAGTTTGGAGTTCCTTCATTTTCTTGTTTTTTCAGATGCACTCTTGCTCCTAAGTGTTTTTATATAGTCGATTGTTTTTTTGACCTCATATTTATAGCCGTGGCTGTCCCGTTGATGCTATTTTTCGTCATTGGCATTTTCTTTTTATTTATTACAGCTTCCACGGGACTTTTACTCTCTTGGAGTTACTTGTACATATACATTTATTTGATTATTTCATTTGCTCCGGTACTCCAAGGAGACATGGCTGAGTCTCAAATTACACCACTTGAACTACCTTACAACCCTGAATCTACACAGAATAACTTTGTTGCACCAGATCGTTTTTTGAATGCCATTTCCGGTTCTGTGAATCCACTCACATATTATGAAGTTTTGGTTGCTGAAGATACTGTTGATAATGATGTGACCAATCTTATGGGGTTTACTGAGGCACTTGACAGCTTGGAACTGAATCTAACCAAGTTGAAAAGGATGCAATTGCAGCGCTATCATTTTGAGATGTGTTTGGCGAGGAAAATTGTGCCACGCGGACTGCGCATTTTAAAGATGCCCACTACAGGTAATACCTACCCCGGTTTACTTTATAAATGGCAACAATTGAATCTTGAACTGAGTTTGAACTATATGAGATTATTAATGGACTTTTTTCGCCCTGAAGAGGACTAATTGAAAAGGGTTGTTATTGAGCAACAGAGTGATATTAAAGCAAAATATCCACAGACTCATGTTGAAAAGGGAATGGAGCAGGTACTTGATAGTCTACAGGTCTTTGAAAAAAGACTTTTACAACAAAAGAAAGTGAAAATTACAAGGGACACTAAGGATTTTGCTGTAGGCCATGTCTTTACATGGCCTAAGCCAGTTATACGTAATGATGTTTCTGAGATATCTACTACCAGACAAGCTGGCAGGACACTTGCATTAACATCTAAAGAGACTGTTGTTACACAGACAGATCTAATCAATAAGGGTGCTTGTAGTACTGGACTTAGGAACTCTGAATCTAAAAATATACTTAATGTTCATGATGCTTCTGTTGATAAACCTTCTGTTATTGGATCTGTGATAATACACAATGATGCGCAGGAGGCTGATAATCCATCTGTGCCCATACATTTGAATGAGACATCTAATAACACTTCTAATGCCCCCACTTCTGATTCCATTGTTAGACCTAAAGAATGTTATAGGTTTAGTAATCGCACCAATACTACCAATGAACCTAACCCTTTCCCGATTGTATTGCCACACTCAGCGAAGCGGCAGAGGTCATACAGTCGAGGGAGACAGAAAATGAAAGGTTCTGGGGGGAACATTCAGGACCAACGCTAAAACGTATGTGGGAGAGAATCGAGAATCCCTAGTTTACAATCTTTCTAGTAGAAATTTATCAGCAAGTATTAGAGAAAGGTCTATCTTTTATACCTAGTTGCAACAGCTTTTTATCAGACACTGTTATCGATACAAAGCTGTTTGCTCATAACGTTCAGTTGAGAATTGATTTTAACAGCTTTGATTGTTTTATTTCTGAGAATGTTCACAGCTCAGCATTTGAAGTACCTGGTGTGTTTGTTCCTGTGCTCAATCCTCACCTAGATATTTTTAATAAATTAGTAGAAGAGGACTTGTATGCCTTACATCTACCTGGTTCTACAGCACAAACCAAGAATTGTAAATGGAGTCTGAATTATAATCAAGGCTAGCCTTGAAACTCCTAAAAGCAGATAGTTCACTTTTATAAGACCAGCCGATAAAGGCAGTATGATGGTGGTTTTAGACACCAATAACTATTTAGATCGTATGTCTCTGTTACTTGCTGATGAACAATTTTATAGTAAAACAACTTTTGATGAGGTGAATAATAAGGTCATAAATGTCTACAACATGTTAGATGACTTACTTATGAGTGAGGGCATTGATTTCAATATGTTTTGTTTTTTGAAGGTTAAATATCCTTTGATACCTATTATCAATGGCCTTCCGAAGATCCATAAAGATGCTATTAATCCTCCTATGAGACCTATTGTCTCAAGGAGGAATTGGGTTACTGAACCTTTATCGATCGTTACTGAATACTTTTTGAGACCTTTAGTTGACGCAAGACCACACATTCTCAGAGATAGCAAACAGTTTTTGATTGAGTTTTATGATTATTTAAAACCTTTACCTCAGGATGAACCTTTTTACTTTGTAACACTTGATGTTACTAGTTTATTTACTGTGATACCTAATGACGTAGGTGTCACGTCAGTGTTGAATTTCTTAAGCTCTTATAGCACTTTACCTTTGAAACAGATTGACATGTGTCTATTTTTAGAAACAGTTCTTGAAAACAATGTCTTAATATTCCATGACAATGTCTATTCGCAAAGAGACGGCGTAGCTATGGGCAAGCCTTGTGCAAATAGTTACGCTAACATCGTCATGGCATGTGTTGGGAAGAGCAAATATTATTTAATATGGATAGGTTTAAAGGCTTTGTAAGATATTATTGTAGATTTGTAGATGATTTGTTTTTGGTTTGGACCAATAACGAGTGTAGTATACTTGAGTTCTACGAAGAAATAAATACTTCATCTAGTTTTTTGAAGTTCACTATGAACTATTCCAGGACTAACATTTCATTTTTAGATGTTAATATAGTGAGGTTTCACAATGGCCTGGTGAATACAGACATACATAGGAAGGCATGCTCTCGTAACTCTCTATTGCATAGGACCAGTATGCACCCGAGGCATGTATTTAGGAGTGTAGTCAAAAGTCAGGTAATACGAGCCTCTACACTTAATCCACTGACTATAGGTTATCAACAAGAATTGGAGAATTTGAGTAATAGACTTTTGACGAGGGGGTATGGATCCATAGAGATTCAAGAGGCTATGTATGAGGTTAGTTCACTCAGGACTTCTTCTGCATGTCCATATTTATTTGAACAACCTGAGCTATCTATTGGTAACCCTGTGTTTGATGGTGATGATCCATCACCAGTAAAGATCTCAGTTCACTATACGTCAGATATATATTCTATCATGAACATCTTTAGGAA
Organism: Protopterus annectens; assembly: GCF_019279795.1. Taxonomy (NCBI): domain Eukaryota; kingdom Metazoa; phylum Chordata; order Ceratodontiformes; family Protopteridae; genus Protopterus; species Protopterus annectens. The sequence continues at coordinate 528,757,606 of NC_056739.1, read as the reverse complement.
ACACTGGGGGGTTTTAATGCTTGACGAGAATGTCAAGAAACACGTGGGAATTGAACCCAGGTTTATATTCAAGAATAAGAGAAATCTACGACAGCTACTATGTCACCGTAATGTAACCACTGGTATGATAAGACAGAATGGTAATTTAGGCACACAACCTTGTCTAAAGTGTAATCAATGTTCTTTTATAGATGATATTAATACCTTTGTTCATCCTGTTACTAATGCAGCATATCCCCTCACTGCATCAGCAAACTGTCAGTCATGCAATGTGATTTATCTTGCTAGGTGCATAAAATGCACCGCATTTTATATAGGGAAAACCAATAGATGGTAGAGAGAGAAATAGAGAGCATATGTATAATATCATGCTAGGTAATGTTCATTATTCGCTGGCTAAACATATTAAAACCACAGATTCCTCACATCAATTTAAATTTTCGGTTTTACAGGTTATACATCCCAGTATTCATGGGGGTAATGTCATTAATTATACCGAACGCTGTGAGGTTGATTGGATTATCAAATTTAGGGCAGATAGGTATCCTGGCTTGAATGAAAAGGTTCCACTCAAGCCTGTCCTATCTATTAGAAGACGTAGGGTATATAAAGACTATTCCATGCGTAGGCACATAATGCCTTTGTAACCTCTCTATTTTTGTGTGTGTATGGGTTATAGTCTTTATCGTCTGTTTTTATCATCTGCTTTTGATTGATGGCATTTTTTTAATGAGCCTGTGTCTCCCTGTACATGTGATCAGATGAACGCCATTATATATTTGGGCTATATGAATTCGTGGTTTAGGTATGTTTGTCGCCCAGTTTTTTGCATTCTTAACATGAGTATAAGTACTACAGACTATAACTTTAGATAGGTTTATATTATTGTATTATGGTATCAATTCGTATTTATACACACTATTTATGTGATTTATATATATGTATTTTTAATTAATTAGGATTTGTATAGTTCGTCTATTAATGATTTTATAGAACGCTTAGTGCGAATGCAGTATTGCAGATACATATCTGTATACACCTTTATTATACATTATTAGTTTTGCAGTAGGTTGACTCTGTGAACATATATTTTTATTTACGTATTTTTTAATAATGTATTTTATTTGTTTGATCAGCTAGCATAGTATCCTAGGAAGTGAGGTTGTGTATTTGACTTGTATTTGATTTTTATTCGCCACTTTGAATGGATTAAGGAAGTGATGTCATGCACCTGATTTTTCACCTGGTATTTAAATGTTAGTCTGAATGTATTTTGTAAGTCTGATGAAGCCCTTGTGGTGAAAGCGCTTACTTCTGTGGATTAAATCGTACGTTTTGTCAGTTTGAGTTCCTTCATTTTCTTGTTTTTTCGATGCATACTAGCTCCTAAGTGCTTTTTTACAGTCAACTGTCTTTGGACTTCATATTTATAGCTGTGGCTGTCCCATTGTTGCTATTTTTCGTCATTGGCATTTTCTTATTACAACCTCCACTGGACTTTTACTCTCTTGGAGGTACATGTACATGTACATATATATGTGTATGTGTGTATATATATATATATATATATACACATACATATGAACATCCATTGCTGTACATATAGATATAGATATAGGCACATATACAGTCCACCTGTCATGGTGGGAATATCAAGTATGGGAAGGTTGTGACATAATATTGCACAGTGTTGTGCAGAATGCATTGAAAGTGTTCTCAGCCCATGTAGCTTTAGCAGGCCTCACTGGCTGCAACACTGCAAACCTGATGAATTATACCCAGATCGTTTAACCACCACATGTCATATACCAGCACTGTATGCTGTCTGGTCTGCCACACACTACAACCTACATAGAAATATGCACATAACAACCTTCAAAAACATATATATATCCACCTTTCACAAACAGTTGCAGTATGTCCCTTGCTCAACGCACATGTACAGATGTTAATATATCTGTCACGGACAGATCTCTCCGTATGTGTGTGCCATACACACACAAGGACCCCACTGTTGTAAGTACATGTACCTCACAGCTGACCTGTTGTGCCTTGCTGCAACATGAACAGGTGTCACATGTGAGCACACAGTAATATTAGAGGGTATATACATAGCTGCTAATGCTGAATTAGCATACTAGTCTGGTACAGCTGTTGCCAATGCTAAGCTACATGTTAATATGACTATCATGCATTTTTTACTCTGTCACATCCATGTTTATATAACTGTATGCGCTACTCCCCCAAACAGACATTGTACACACTACTGTACAGAACACAGATAACATGGATCAGATGTCTGACATTTAATGCTGAACTACATATGTCACACTGATATCCCACTGCACACAGCTACACACTGATTTCTCCATGCCAGTAGTTATGCAGGGCATCTGTGCATCGATACGTACTGCTGCCACATATGGATGATTCAAACTATATAGAGTACTCTTCATAAACATCTACAACATTCCAGTAAATACATATCTGTTACATACCTTTCCTTTGTATGTGTTTGTATTTGTTGCTGTATATCCTGGTATATTTGTTTCGCAATATACATTTTGCTTTCAATATATCTTTTACTGTTCAGGATTTTTTTTAAATAGATTTTTATTTCAGAATATATTTATTTTCAATATATATTTTTTTCAATATTTTTTTTTCTAAATATTTTCTTTCAATATATATTTTTTCAATATATTTCTTTTTCAATATATTTTTTTCAATGTTTTTCTATATATTTTTCTTTCAATTTTTTTCAGTATATTTATTTCAATATTTTATGTTCAATATAGTTTCTTTTTAATATTTTTTTTCAATATAATTTCCTTTGTCAGTATATTAATTTGTTTTCAATATATTCTTTTTGTTATATTTCTTTACTTAACATCACTTTTTCTTTTCTTTTTTCTCTCTCTCTCTCTCCCTCCGTACCTGCAATGGAATGATTGTATGTGTGGACAGCAAGTGCAGACTGCTTTTATAGGTATCTGCACATGCGCATATGATGGCCTCTGTACCAATTGGTGGCCACCATCTGGCAATTGCATGCAGCCTATTGTGTGGTACTTGCAGTAATCACTGTCATAGCAACCCAGTGCTATAAATTGCTAAGTCAGGTAGGCGTAGCCCTTTCAGAATTCCAGAGTGGGGACCATGCTTGTTTGCTGTGGACACCATTGTATAAGTCAGAAGGTTGGTATACTTCTTCTCACTGTTGCTAAGGGTGTAGCTAGTTATTTGTATGTTGTACTCAGACCTGAATGTTGCCTCTTCCAGTATACAGTTGACAGTGTAGAACTGTACTCACCCCTAGAAATGCTAACACAAGATACATGGGCGTATGGAGTTTCTTTACAACTTCTACAATTAGCTGCCATACATATGTAGTTATTGAGATATTTTCATTTGGCACATGAACTGTTTGGGAACAGCTATACTGTGGATATTAATGTACTCACTTTTGCACTGTTTGTGCTTTTTATTTTATTGACATTATCACAGGATGCTCATGAAACTGGACAATTCCAGTTCTGAGTATGCCTACCTACATCCTTGCTGTACCTTGAACACACTGGTAAGAAAAGAAAATGGGGAGATAAGAAAGTGGTGAAAAAGGGGCACAAAGAGGGAAAGACAGTAAGGAAAACAGCTCGGGATGTGCAGGATGGGTGTAGGGAAGGTTCATAGCTGCCCATTTCTTTAACAGCAATAGCTGTGCATATACTAGTAATTGGGAGGGAATTTTGAAACCTTCCACCCCTGAGAGAGGGGTGAGGACAACAAAGTATGTTTAATTTTGGTTTATGTGTCCAGCGGACATTTGTGGAAAATGGGCAGCTATGTATGGGGCGTAATTTTTTTTGTGGGAGCAGATTGCCCATTTTTTTTTTCAGGTGAGAGTGGAATGTGGGGTAGTGGAAGTAGGTATGTTTTGGGAGGTAGGTTGGGGAGGTAAACAGACAAGACAAACAAGATGCTTACAGGGGCAGAATATGACACATGGGGTTGGTGGACACAATTGACGGGGAAGGATGTTTGGAAATCGCAAGCCCATGAGCCCACAGATGGTAACAGTGGAACTGAGATCCCCACCCATGGGCAGTCACCACTGCACCTTCACAGCCCAGAGGGTGGCTGTGCTGGGGGCTGCGTAGGAGCGGCAGGCTCACCCGTGAGTCACGCCACTCTTGCCTCAAGCTGGCATAGGGGATCAGCGACTGAACGCTGGATCTCCCTATGCACCACAGCCCAGACCCTTCGGAGGGTGACAGGTGGCCCTCCTCCAGCCACGCTTGCATGGGGGGGACGATCCCCATCCCCTGCAGCGCTTCCACCTGAAGGTGGCACAGGGCCAACAGAGGATGAGGTCCCGGTGCCATCGCCAGCTGAGGTGGGACAGGTGGGTCCGCTGGGACCGGCCTTCCCATACATTCTGTGTTCAGGTGTATTTAATGACAATATAGCCACAAGCATTCCAAATTAGTTGTAACAGCATGCAGTAATATTCTCATTAGCCCAACACACCAGAGTTCCAACAGTTGAACAGCAAGCATAACACATGCATATATCGAATGACAGTGGACATTCCAACAGCATGCAGGAATGGTTGGTGGCAACAGGCCACCAAGATTGTGGTGTTTGAACAGGGCACATGCATCAAAGTTATGCAGATATTTATAAACCAATAGGACATATGTCCCAACAAATGTTTTGAGATTACAAATACCCATTGAGGTGTGGAATTGCATTGTTTATGCACATACACTCGGGTGTAAAAAGATACCACCATTAACAACTTATATGAACTTATAGTTTACACTACATTCGTATTGACTGCAAGTATATATCCCCTACATGTATTATTACACTAGGCAATGTCCATTACATTGTGGGATGTGTTTTGCTATTTCATTATATACCTGACCTGTATCTAATATACAAACTGTCCAGGATGCAGATGTTACTGCTATGTATTTATATATTTTATTTATATTCATATGTCTACATATCTGGATGTGTTCAGGTGACATTATCAGTATTATTTTAACAGCCCTCTACATTTCTAGCAGCACATTAATATTTCCGGTGAACACAATTACAAGCTACTCATGTGCCAGATTTAGCTATACATGCCAGCCTTGAAACTACAGTTGAGGACTGTATATATGCTTAAGAGATACTGGCACCCCCTTTGTCCTCTTTCTATGGGCCTACCCATAGTGTGGGTTGACAGCGCTTAATACAACACTACTATTTCTATACTGCAAGAGTACATCAACATTTCAAAGAAAGTGACATGGACACACTACAGGTGTTATACCTTTATTAATTACATTACACACTTTTCTAGTGGCTCTCTCATTTATTTGTTATTACAGTGCATGCAGACATCTTATTCAAGATGTATTATACCTTCATTTATGGTTTACAACACTCTTTTTCAGGCTCTCTCACTTATTCTGTATAACAATACATGCAGAGAATTAATTCAGGACTTATAATACCTTTATTAATGGGTTACAGTACTCCTTTTCAGGCTCTCTCACTTATTTTACATAACAGTTCATGCAGAGATGTTATTCAAGCCTTATTATACCTTTATTATTGAGCTAAGACACTTTTAGTCAGGCTCTCTCACTTATTTTATATAACAGTGCATGCAGAAAATTACTAACTTGCCTGGTGGCACAGCCTTAACAGCCTATCTGCATAGGCTTGCTGATTCGCAGCACGGACACCTGCAGCTGTGAAGTAAATGAAGTGATATTGAGACATATACCTATCCATACTATCGACTACACTAGCAATTTTTACATACTTCAGTCCATGGCTACCTACTCAGTAGTGGGGTATTCTGCATCCCATGGGCCTCCTGTATCCATTGGTTCAGTTGATCCTGCTTGCATCTCTTCAGGTCTGCATGGTGATGTCTAACCTGCTTACCAGTCCGAGGGACACCTGTGGCACTGGTGAGTTCATGTGTGAGATGGTTCCAATCCTCTGCTTTGTATTCCGTGCCATGGAACTGGCCCTGCAGGAGTCTAGCATCATGATGATGGACGAGGAGCCAAACCATCACTTTTGACTCCTCAGTGCCCCACCGTTGCACTTGGAAGTGAGAGCCCTCTCCGACACCAGCCATTCCTGCCTGCAGATGGGAGCTACAACCAGTTATGGCAAGTATTCCCACCTATGGAGCTTAAATATGCCTAACTTTCCACACTTATTTGTGATTGGCCGGATTTGAAAGTTCTCAGCTGAGTGCATACCTGCTTAGCACT